>NW_019392653.1:2240612-2391652 GCF_000648675.2 Cimex lectularius
CTTAATTGATCATATTTGGTCATGCCACGAGCACGTAGATATAAAGTTCCTTGCCAAATTACTCAATTGCAATTCTGTAATTTTAAAATAATCTTAACTTAGGAACTAAAAAATGATTTTACAATAAAACTTAAGGACTAAGCTTGACTATTCATTTATTATATACAATCGCGCCCGAGGAATATCGAGTCCTCAGGGGTGAGTGTGTGAAGTCTGGAGAGTAAGTTATTATAGAGAGAGAGAGAGAGAGAGTGAGAGGGNACAGACAGAAAGGGAGAGAGAGAGAGAGAGTGCACATAATGAGGAATAGAAAGAGTGATGGCTGAAAGGGACAATGGAAAAGTGTCACAGACTTAGATAGATAGATAGATAGATATAGATAGATAGAGAGAGAGAGAGAGAGAGAGAGAGAGAGAGAGAGAGAGAGAGAGAGAGAGAGAGAGAGAGTGGTGTGGGTTCAATCAACCCCGCCCTGAGAAATATCGAGTATTCTGGGGGAGTGAATATGACCAGACTTCCATGTTTCTATCGAGTATTTTGTTTTTTTAAATTTATTAGAATGAATGTATTTATTAGCGTGAAAGGAAGGGATGCGCCTGACCCCGAGAAATATCGAGTACTCTGGGGTGAGTGTGTGAAGTCTGGAGAGTAAAAGTGAGTTATTAGGGAGAATAGAGTGGGTTCAACCCCGCCCCGAGAAATATCGAGTACTCTCGGAGAGTGAATGTGACCAGGCATCTATGTTTGTGGTGATTTATATGTATTGTATGTTTTGTTTCTATTCTGTATTTGACAACCTAAGGTACAAACGATAGGCTATCATTTTAGGATATCGACGTAGTGCACATTTAAAAACAGAGAGTCAGAAACCAGATGGAAACGCTCAAATGGCTGCAGTTAAAACAAAATACGCGCGAAAGAAGAAAAAAAGAATGAAAACACGCAGCGGGTCGGCGATGACCTCAGCTGTTTGTCGGCCCATAAACTTTCCACTTTATATAAAATGGGACGTATTGAATGAATGAATGAATAAAGGCTTTATTTACACAAAGTATTTACATTAACTTTACATTTCCAAAAAAAGCTAAATTGACAATGGCCTTAGCCGTCTGTCGGGTTGCTTTATAAATTTTTGAATCTTGAATGAATCCCTATTTTTGTATCTTTAGAATGACATTTGATTTTAAAAATTGAAGTGGTCAACCAGATATTTTCCGTACCGCAGAGCGTGAGTGAGGTACACCACAAGCTTCCTCCAGTTATCACTTCCTTTAAGGATTGCAATGACTTCTTCTACATCCAGCTTCAGTTTCCAAAAGTACCTTTGGCGGAACTCTCTCAGAACGGGGCATTCCTATGAAGTGGAGAGTGTCCTCTGGGAAGTTGAGATTACATAAGGACCAAATGATGGCGCGGACCTGTCTCCACGGTTGGCAGTTTAGCTGAAGCAATTCACCCCTCGCCCTCAAGACCAGAGACACCTCATAGGCTGTCATATTAGAGCACTCCATGTATTTTCGCTCTAAGTCAAAATCCTGCCTTGCGTACAAGTTGTGATGTAAGCTGTTTCTCGAACGGGTTACCAGGTCTTTCCTTTTGCTCTCCTCCCATTTTTTTATCAGGTCCGAGGATTCAGTTCTTTCCTACTTACTCCTTCACCGTTTAGTCTACCTAACTCTGACAGCTGCTTGTGCCATAATATGCCTTTATTACTACGTCGGCCAAAAACTGCGTCAGTCTGTCAGATGTGTGATACAGTACTTTCCTTATATATTTCAAATGCAGGCTCAAAGTGTGACTGTAGAGTGGTGGGACCGAGCACTCAATATATAAGATGTAGTCTGAGGTGCTAAGTGGCAGGCAGAGCAGTTTCTTGATGAAGTATTTCTGGACCTTTTCTATTTCCTTCAAGTATAAGTAACCCCAGATCTGTGCACCATAACATACTACAGACCTCAGGGTGCTGTTGAACATCACCATCTTTTTCTCTAGTGGGATCTTCTTGTTGGTCATTATTTTGCGCTAAATGGGACGTATTTACGAATGAAGGGTTCGTGTTTATTATGTAGGATTTTCCAAATATTTTAAATTAGGAATTATCATTAAGATTTATATTTAATATAGAACAAACTAGCATGAAACGCTAGGTTATTACGAATTGTCACTTGCGAGGACGCTATGGCGTGCTTATTAATCGTAAACTATTTTACTTTTCGTTTAAAAAAACAATTTCTAAACCGTACCCATTTGTTAATAGATAGATCTATAAATCATCCACATGCCCCGTGACATAATAAAAGCATGTTAAGGGGAGTAAAAGGTGTTTATAATTCAACGGATGTAAAGAGGACTGGGTACAGATACATGGGTAAGAATTAATCAACCGGCTGACGGTTGAATAGGAAAACGTAGCGTGGGACAAGCGGGGCAATTTGGTGTGTGGTCACCGCTGGTGGAAATATTAAATGATGCACGCCTAGGACAATGGACGATGGAATACCAATGCGTGATAAGCCAGGGGACAAAGGCAGTAATAATTATATATGGACATGAGGAAAAAATTCCAGGTCGTGGACCTGCCCATAAGTCAACGCGATGACAAGTGCTTTGGGCCGAAAGGACTTCAACGTCAAAATAGAACCAATATTTATTAAAAAATATTTCGTTAACATTAATTAACAATTAACTCTTATATTGTAGAAGAATCCTTTAATTTTTCGCGGTAGTGGGTGCTTAAATGAACGAACAGTTACGCAGCCAAAGCATAAAACCCTAAACTAGCTTTCCTAATAATATAAAATTACTTTAAATCGACAATCAATGAATAATTGCGGAAAGCGTTTATCTCAAACGAATCAACTGTTGAATATAAGTCAAAACCTTTCATACAAGCTCTAACCCACAGGGCAATCCAGCAGAATTTTGATATAATAGACGTTCAAATAAAATTGATTGAAAACAAAAAATAAGATAAAAGAAACGTTGCGAAAACGGTTTTCCCCGGTGTTTGTTCAAGGCCTGTTTCTGATTTGAGGGTAATGGATTCGAGGCATGTTTCAGATAAAGTCCTAAGTGGTTCTGTATTTGATGTGTGCTTGATCAAGAGGCCTGGTCAAAGAAGAACATCCATCTGCCCCCGCCCACCTAGGCAAACATAATATAACTAAAAGGCTATACCGGCCGCAGGATCTTTCATGCTTTTCTACCATACCCGAAGGCAAACATAGGCATACGGGGAGCAAATAGGATGCCTGGGAGCAAACAGTTTTCATCCTGCGGCCAGATTGGGGCCTCATGAATTTTGCAGATTTTTTTCCAGACGAGTTGAGCCAATTGGTCGGTCGAGCAGAAAAAACAAATACACAACAGAAAAAACAGAATGTAAGATAAAGTGGTTCATTTTATTCAAAAAGCATACTTAATTAGATTTACAACACAATTTGGGAACTCAATGTAATGCCTAAATACGAAACTAAAGGAATAATTAAAATATTCAAATATATTACTAACAAAAGAATGTGTGCAATGAAAATTGTAAAATAAATAGTTGAATTCTCAGTACGGTGAGAGATATCTATTTCCAAGATCCATTCCATTTGTCGCCGAGAATCAAATAGATTACATGACATTTGAAAAAGTGCAAAAAGGAGAGAAAATTCAAAAGGTGGGATTTAGGTGGGAAGTTAGTGTCCGAGTGGATCGAGGTCATGATAGCTCAAGTGGTAGACCAGCGGCGTATCTAGCCGAAGGTCGTGGGTTCGAATCCCGCTTGTGACACTGACTTTTTTATCTCAACTGAAAACCTTAATTAATTGAAAGATATTAATAGTCAAGCGGATCACGAAAAACAGTGAATTTAATAAGTTAAATAAAAAAAATGAAAAAAAAGCTTTTCAAATGTAATAAAAAATATTCCATTTTTATGTTTATTCAGAACATAAAATAACATTCATTCCTAGTAAATTTAAGGTCCCGTAATGTATCAACTACTGAATCATTGAGAGCTTAATATTTTTTTTCTTTATTTCTTTACTATCTTGCCATTGTACAGAGCTTAATATAAAAGTAAAAATATAATTTGTTTAATGATTTAGTGAATTTGGTCAAGGTTTTAACATAAGATTTTAAATTTTTCTAACTGAACTATTCATTAACAATATTTAACAGCAGCGAATTAATTTATTGTTATAAGATTTTTAAGAAAATGAAGAAAAAGAAAAACACTTAAAATCGCCAATTTCTTTTGTAAATAGAAACTAATTATTCGTTTGTTTTTATTTTTTCTTTACAATTTTGAATATTTTAACATTGTACCTTCATTTATCTATTTCATTCATATATTGTACAATTTTTATACGCTAAATGTAACAAGAAGTATTACCACGTAAGGCAGAAAATCATCGGGTCATCCGCGCCGGTTCGCCCCCTACTTAATTGAAATGTGTCATTCCTTGGCTCCATAAAGCATGTAGGAATGCCGCCCGATATGAGAATTATGCTTAAGCACAGCAGGGAATATTTGGTTATTGCTTCCCTATCCTGATTTTTGGAGGAAACTGGGATCTTTGGTTGTATTTGATAGATAGCCCGTTTTGCGTCTATTTATTTGTATATTGAGAGTGATTGTATCTATAAGAGTGAATGTTGGGTGGCAGAATATGACGTACCCCTTGGACCATATAGTAAGTTATATGTGTAAAGGGTTGTGAATTATGATGAAGACGTAGAAGTTTATTTATTTGTACTTCATACAATGCACATTTTCTAATCAGTACTCACTAAGGATGAATCCTATGGAACAGATGAAATGGTAGAGTGTACTATGTTCTCTTTTCTTTAAAACATAAATATATCTAGTTCGTAGTTTTTTTTTTTTAAGCAGAAAAGTCATTAAACACAAAGAAACAATACCCAAAATGAGGAAAAATCAAATTTGATAAACTTTTTTACTGAGATTTTTACTTTTGTGACGATCTCAAATTGCGTTAAACTTTTTCAGATCTTTATGGAGTGATCAATCGAATTTTTCGTTACGAAAATCGCCTCAGTTTTTCTCCTCAGAACTGTGATCTATTCTTTTTGCACAAAATTTATTTGGGTTAAATCAAGTTTGATATAATTTATTTTTGTTCCCTTCAAAACATTAAGGCTTTTGTTTGCGAACAGTTAAAAATGAGGTCGTTAATACACATACACTTTCGATGTCACTATTGATTTGGTTAATTGTAAAATTAAGCCCCATTTTTGTTGGGTATATACATATATTTACATCAGCACAACACATATATTTACCAAAATGGAAAAATCAATGATGAATATGGTAAATAGAAGTGGTCCTAACATCGATCCATGGCCCATACCGCTCAGGTTGGAATGAAATACAAATAACCCCTTCAGAGGCCTGGACTCGATCATAAGTTGTTGTTTGGATTATTTATGAGCAGAAAACAACTATGGTCATCACAAGCTATATGAATAGAAACTTTCAGTTTCATTCTCTTTTTACGTTATTAATTTTTAAAAATTGCAGCTATATTTTTCCGAAAATAATAGGTAAGTAGTTTAGTTGTTATGGAAATTTTCCAATTGAAAAATTACAAAGGCAAAAAAATATATAAAATTTTAATTGAAAAAATATGCTGAAAATACAAAATATATGATGATATTTAATTAAATATAATGTCATATTATAAATAAAATTTTAAAGACCAATCTATTTAAACTTTTCAAAATTAATATATTTGGTATAATAATTCAAATAAATAAAATGATATAAAATGGAGTAATATATTTATGTAACTTATGGGAATAGTTGGTTTATTTATGAGTCTGCAACATTTATAGTTATCGCCGGCCCACTTCTCATAAGAACTTTCTGCATTTAAATTCTTTTTCGTGTCTTTCAGAATATATAACTTGTATTATCAAAATTTATTCGTCGATATATATATTTTATGTCTTATTCCCTTAAGTTTTGGTACATAAATTTCAGACAGAAGTCCATTTCTGGTGAAGAATGAAAGATGATGTATATAAGTTGAGTTTGCAAAGCGGTTCAACTTCCGGAAAGCTCGTTTGATGGAAAGTTAGCAGGGCGCTCCGTCCCATTGGCCAAATTGAATCAAAAATGACCCTTCCCCGGAATATGTAATTCGGTTTGATGAATGAATTTTACGCTGAGGATGGTCGTGTCCGGGGGTGGGAGTGATTGATGGGGCCCTTCCGCGATCCTCGTGACTGATGGTGGTCGCAGGGCCGTCCGGATCGGCCGAGCTGTCCGAACTTCTGGATCTTTAATCCCCTCTCATTGCGGATTCCTCCGGTTTTTCGTCCTTAATGGACTCGGCAATGTTCTCTTTGTCGACACGTCCCTCGGATTGAGTTATCCCACTACGTGATAAATGAAGCCGAGCATTTAGAGATAAAGTCGGCGGGGGGCCCTTTTAAATTGATTCTTATTTTTGGAGGAGCGGGGATTTGTCTCAGGACCGTGGGGGACTTTTACAAATTCCGTACAGCTGTATAATTACGCCGGGTCGATTCATTCTGCCGGCTTTAATAAACCATACTGAAAAAACAGTTAAAAGCCCTTCATCAATTACACGTCTTCTATTTAAACCGGGCTATGGGAAAAAGGGACTTTTACGTACAAAACCATTTCCTACTTTTTTTCTTAATTTTATTTTAAGAAGCAAATACAATTGTATGCACAGTGACCCCAGGTCAATACCCCATATTATTCACCACGCAAATAATTGGATACTTACTTGCCATAAGTAGGCTTATATATTACACTACTGGGGAAAAATAAAAAAATCCTACTACAAATATTTCCTGATACGAATAAATAAGTCTATGTACGAGTACCTAGTTTATTTAATAAATTTAATAAATATAACGACATATACAATAAACATAAATAGATATATACAAGGTATATACTGGGGAAAAATAAAAAAATCCTACGACAAATATTTCCTGATACTCATAAATAACTCCATGTACGAGTACCTAGTTTATTTAATAAATATAACGACATATACAATGAACATAAATAGATATATACATACAAGTATATTTGAACTGCAACTAATGTATTTTGGGTAAGAAAGGTATTGGTCGAGGAGAAAAAACGATATAAAATACGAAATTTATGGTATTTGGCAGGAGATTTAGTAAGCTTTCAGACTTTTTTCTCTAGTTTGGCTAATTTTCCACTTCTCTTAAAATTATTTGCCGTAGAAGACAATTTATAGTGGTTTCGACCTAACGCACTAGAACAGAATTACGGGCTATTTCCAAAAAATCATATGTCCGGTTCTATTGGATCGATTTTAATAATTCAGTGCTCATTTTTCTCGCGTTTCAAAGAAAAATGTAAAAAATGGGGGTTCTCATTTAAAATTAAGCATTTGAGGTCGAAAAAATAAATCTATCTTACATCAACAAACTACATGAAAAATGAAGGGGAGGCGCAATTCATGAATGACATGATTCATAAATGTCAACATTGTAAATCTGAATCAAGGTAATATTAATGTATGCTTGAAGCACCAAAATCTAATCAACGCTTCGAGAACTAATCGTGACCTTATGAAGCAACAATGAGACCACTACGGATCGAGGAATAGCCCATGCGAGTTGCCAATTAGCACTCCGCATGGTGAGATTATTTGATATTATTTAGTTATTGTTTACCTTATTCATTCCTTATATTTATTGTTTTTAGAAGTTATCACTATACATAACACTTAGGATAAGGTTATAAAAAATTTAATCGTATTTGTAAAGAATTTATGGATGATGAGTAAATGCTGAAATAACTTGCTTAAGAAAAAATTGCTGTTCAACAAGCCTACATGGTACCACATATTTAACAAAAGTAAAACGAAGGAGAAAAATGTTGAACAAAAACAAAGAAAAATGTTTATATATTTTGAACAGACACTGGTACAAACAATATGCCTAAATCTTAATAAAACTTGCGTGTTACATAATGTCTACAGAGAAGCAATATGCTCTACTCTTTTTTACTTAAAATTAGTTAATAATTTTGTTCAAAACTTCCTGTGTGTTAGCTATTAATTAACTATAATAAATTTGAAACATCTTATGCAGTGATTTAGTGATTTACAAAAGCCTTAAATAATTCTTAATAGTAGGAAATGGTTTCGTACGTAAAAGTCCCTTTTTAATTGTTTGCATATTATTTATTTTTTTAAAAATATTTTTTATTAAATATATGTATATAATATATAATGTATATATTGCATCTTGGAGGAGTTTGATGTTGGCCAAGGAGAGTGAGGCATTTGGTCTTGGCCATGTCTTATCAACAAAAAATAGGTTCATTGCCCAACATAGACATTCCTGGTGTTTGGATATAAAAGTTTTCATGGATGGCCTTTCCTACAAAATCAAAGCCGAAGACAAGTGCGTAGCTTACGACGAAACGGTCTTTTTAAGTTTGTTCCATTTTTGTTAAATTGTAAGAGGGAGGATTCTTCTGATGAGAGAATAAAATCCCACTTAACAAGACAACTTTCTAATATAAAATATGTAAAGAATTATTCTATTGACCCTTCTCAAAAAATTTATGCTAATTCTTAAAAAAAAATGAAAAATTCATAAATTTTCTCAAAAGGGGAAACAGAAGAGCGTGAAACTGGTTCTAGACTAAAAATGTTAAACACTCAGAATTCATCATGAATGTTATTTTAATAAACCAAATGAGACTTCAATACATGGCTGGAAAACCCATTGTTTGTACTTACAATCTACATTATATTACATACTAAACCAGTTAAAAATAACAAATAAAAGTAAATTTATTTAATATAATATTTATCTCTATTTTCTCTTCTCTCTGCCTCTCAGTCCTACTTGCAATTTTAGTTTCTAAATTCATCTTCGTGTTAAATTTGTACCAAATCTTGTAATAACAACCCTTATGTATTTGCGAAAATGCTTAAATTAAGTAACAAGTACTACTACTACATTTTGCCTCTTATATGGCAAACATTGCAATGGTTAACAGCACTTTTATATGCGGATCACATGTTGATATGAAAAAATATTCTCCAAATAAAAGTTATGAATAGGTATACATCGGAAATTAACTGTAAATTTGTCAAAAACAAAAATTATGGTTTTTAGAGAAAAAGGAGCTAAATTGCGAAAATCGGAAAGATTCCGATAGAGGTTATTGAAGTTGTAAATAGTTACCAATTAGGGAAAATTTTAACTTTTTCTTTAGAGTTTATTTCAATAAAAAAGTAAAACCGCAAAAAAAAATCTACTTAATACTACATATTTTTAAAGCAGTTATTTGTGCATCTGTTATGGTAATCAAATTTAGGATTAGAAAAATTACTATGTTGAAAAAGTGTTAACATTTTTTATTGAAAACTGTTACCAAATTCAAAACATACACCAAATTATGTGATAGCTTTAGCAACGCAAATGGATCCAATGTATAAAATTACGCTCAATTTCCGCTTTTCTTTCGTATTAAAAGTTGCTTTACCATCACGTTGATCATTAAATGTTATTAACAAAGGAATATATAAAAAAAAGTTCAATGGATTGGCTAAACGATTTATTGTAGCTTTGGATGAATCAATTATCTCAGTAGATAGATTGAGAAGCCTATCTCTTTAATGTAGCATGTAAAAAAAAAAAAAAACATTGGTACAACAAGCAAAATATACTACCTCATCAAGAAATACTTCCAAATGCTATCCGTATATTACAGATACAAAATGACTTTAACTAATGGATCAAATTAATGTTCAATATTAAGGGAAAATGATAAATTTCAATGTGTAGAGATTAGTGACCGTTAATCGATAGTTATTCAGATATCGTGAGATGCGCTCTGGTGTGATGTAGGTTTCAGAAAAACATTTTCTTTATCGTGCCAACGTTTCGATCTTTTATTGAGATCATCTTCAGGGCCTGGGATTTACAAACAATGTTTACATTTAACAATTACATTTAGGATGTAGAAAAGTGAATTTATACAATGCAAAATATATTTTATATTCAAACAAAGTATTTCTACTCACTCAAAGTGTTTGTCTTCTGTGTAATTGTGCCATTCTTGTGTGTCGTGTTGAGAGTGCCAGTGAGATTTTGCTGTTTTATGTTTATATATATTTGGTTTTGAAGGGGTGGGGAAGGAAAGGACCGCA
The DNA here is from genome assembly GCF_000648675.2 of Cimex lectularius. Classification (NCBI taxonomy): domain Eukaryota; kingdom Metazoa; phylum Arthropoda; class Insecta; order Hemiptera; family Cimicidae; genus Cimex; species Cimex lectularius. The sequence continues at coordinate 2,250,806 of NW_019392653.1, forward strand.
ACTCTCGATATCTGAATAACTATAAATTTCAATTTTAAACTGTGGTTAGAAGTATAAAATTACAATTGTACTATCTCCAGGAAGAAAAAGATGATCTAGTTCATTTTACCTGTAATTATCCAACAACAAAATTAAGTTGAATTAATTGTTATGTTAACATTTAATAAAGATTTTATTTTATTCGGTTATGAAGCATGGAGTTATCGAAGATTAATAACGACTTTATATAAGTTTTAATTTTGTTATGAAGTATTAAAATTATAACAATTATTAAAAATAGTATTATAATAATGAATCATGATGATGAATATGATAGTTGNTATAATATATACATAATATATTTGTTTGCATTGTATAAATTCACTTTTTTCCACATCCTACATGTTTTTGTTAAATTTAAACCATGTTTGTAAATCCCAGGCCCTGAAGATGATCTCAACAAAGATCGAAACGTTGGCACGATAAAGAAAATATTTTTCTGAAACCTACATCATACCAGACCGCATCTCACGATTTCCGAATAATCATCGACTAACGGTCACTAATCACATTCTTATTTAGTTGAGCAATGCTTCATTCTATGAGTGGTACACATATTCATAACACCCATTATAAATTTGTTACATAATATTTATTTATATATTTACAAGTAAAATTCTTCCCACTGATTTTGAAGATTTATTATACCGAAATTAAGGCCTTTTACTTTTGCCTCTGATTACCGGACAATGTTATGTGGCGTCCAGACTGTCACATTGTATTTTGTTTCTGTTTTGTGTATTTGTTTTTTGTTCAATTTCATTGACAAGTGAAGAGGCCCCTGTGGTAAAGAAAGAGAAGGCTAAAGATGTTTGCCAGCCAAAAACCCAAAAATAAATCTTGATTTATTAACCCCGTAGCTTAATAATGATGAGACATTAATAATATAAATAATACGCGAGAAAAAATGCGTTGTTTTATCGCAAAATGTTGTCTCACCTATTGCTAAAAATAAATAAATAAATAAAGACGATAGGATCATGTATATCAAAGAACATTCAATGCTTTTAAAATAAAAAATTGTTCTATTTTTATTCAAACAACAAGCGTGAACATAAAGTGATATACTTTCAGCTAAAATAGAACAACAAAAGTAGAGCCATGAGATATCGCTTTTAAAAACTAGCAAACGTTAGCATTACATCAATTATCGGATTAACGGCGAAATTTCATGTGACCTGAAGGGTTCTTGTAATGGGAGGTTGTGGAGAGGGCTTGAACAGTAGGGTTAGGATGATTTCAAAGATTGGAGGGTAACTTGAAGAAGCGGGGACCGATCAATGTTAAGGCCATTGTGGATTATGAAGCTAGAGACGTAGTACGAAGATTGGAAAAATTCTTGTAAGGACTTTTACTTGAAATATTGGACTAGTATGGAATTTGAGTTGTTTGTTACCAGCATTTCAAGACTTTCTTGTTGTCGATATAATAGTTATTAGTGAGCGTAGTTAAAACATTATAATTTGTATATAGCCGGGCTGGTTTAGAGAATATCAAATGGGCATATAAATAATGTGCGTCAGGATTTATAAGAAAGAGAGAATTCAGGAAATTTTGGCGTCCATTTTTGCATATGTTTTCACAGCTGTCACCTGTCCAGACGGTCCTTCGGCTCCCGGTATGATACACGTTCCTCGAGCCTTTCAAATTCCGATTTAGAGCACACTCTACAGTCGCAATAACTGAATCGGTTCTAGTTACAAAAACACTGACTACTATAATGTAGTCGCATAAACTACAGAATTGGTTTCACTGATGTAAATATAGAAAAATAAAGACTTCACTGTTGTATCTTTACTGCAGGCAGCAGTAGTGTAGGTAAAATGACGAACGACCGGAATGTGGCCTGACCGTTCCACTCAGCCAAACCATCAGATTTAAAAAAATTGCTCCAAGCTAACGTTTAGTAAATAAAGTAGTAGTAATAAAGACTACAAAAACCGATTTTGCTTTACAGGTTAGGGATGACCTCAAAAGACGAATAAGATCACGTCCATCACTTCCCGATACACTCCACGTTCTTGCAATGACTCTTCGTGAAGAATGGGCTAACCTCCAGCAAAGAGACATTTGCAGACTGGTACAAAGTATGCCGAGGCAATTTCTAGATGTAAATAAGGCAAGAAGAAGAAATACGCGATATTGAAATGATAGTTAAAAATCTAAAAGGAAATTAAAACATATTTTACCAATCCGTCGTTTTTCGTTAGCAATTTACATTTTGTTTTTTACATTTTTAGCAAAGTCTCAATTATTAAACGTTAAAAACGTGAAACTTTGATTAATGTACAAAAATATATACAAATCAAGTTATATTACAAGTGGTTGGAATTTTTTGATTGTCAGGGTATATATTATATATATCAGCTCCCATCTGTCTATAACAATATATACATAGGGGGCGTCGGTAGCCGCAATGGTTTAGGCGTTGACACGGCGCTCATCACTGTAAGGTAAAGGTCCCGGGTTCGAATCCAGCGGCCCGGCATTCGAACCCGACATACTTACAAATGGTTTTTTTTTTCAAAAACACCGGCACCCTGAGGGTTGATATAACCTCTGCTGTTGCGAACACTCGTTAAAAAAAAATTCACGATAGCTAAAGTGGTTAGAGCAGCGGCGTATTAAGCCGAAGGTCGTTGGTTCGAATCCCGCTCGTGACACCAACTTTTTCATCTCACCCAAGACCTTAATTTATAGTTGTTGTACAACCTGAGATATTACCAAAGTGTGAAAGCGACGAGGTTTTATAACCTTCAACAAGTTTATTCTGTAACCTTTATATAATAATTTTACTTACAGTTGACATAATTATTAAGTGAATTGAATTTTTGAATTTTGAAAAAAAAAAACAATATGTACACTCAAAATAATATGTGAAATAACCTTTTTATTATTCCCCTTAATAATAATATCTTTATTTATTATTGCCGGGTTCAAAACCGCTCCCTCCATGAATTTAAACAGTCCTTTTTTCGGAGCTCACAGCTCTTTTATCTTACATACAATTCCACGCGTAAACTTTGGCGGGTTTTTCAAATTTCGATGGTCAGCCCCAGAGCCAATCGTAAAAGTTTATTGTCAGAATTACAAAGTTATATGAAAGAAAAGACGTTCAATATTTTTCTGTTATTCCCAGTAATAATAAATTCCCATTAAAAAACGAAGAAGGTTAAAAAGTTCGTCTAAATAACAATAAAAAATCTCGCAATTTTATAACATTTTTCAGAGCGAGAGAATAAGACAAAACTCAAAATGTGTGGTGTTTAGTGACCGTTAATTAATGACTATTCGTGGAGATCGTGATCAGACCGCATCTTACGACCTCCAAATAAAACTCAATATATACTGGGTGTCCCAGTTCCTTCTGACTAAACTTAGGGAATCGATTACCACATAAAAACGCTTATAACGTCCAAAATGTTGAGTCTACAACAAATCCAATTACACCATTTGAAAGAATGCTAAATTTGCTGTAAGATACTTCTTTGCATTAATCTGAATGAAATAAAATGTTAGCCAATATCAGTTGGAACTTGTCAAAATTACAAAATTTAAAATTTTGGTCATGATTGCACGTTCTACTGAGGTCACAAAAAAGTACCTACAACTTGTCAAATGTTACAAAAACTTCTTCATCTAATATGCTTTACGTTGATATATCCAGGTTTTTAAATAACATTCTAGTTGTTGAAAAATAACAATTGAACGTTCGAAAACGTGAGCTAAGGTAAATTTGAAGGGTGAGGAGGTAGAAATTCAGAAAGTCAGTTATGCATTCTAAAGAGGGAAAATACTTTGAGCTTTTCCTCTGAATAGTTCCTCCTTTGTTGTTAGGTACTTGCTACAAGAAGAACCATTGCATGTTATTGTATGAAGCTTTCTGGTATGGTTTTTGTGAGATTTATTTCTACCCCCCTTCAAATTTTCCTACCTATTTAAATAGAGAACTTTCCGAAAATTTTCTCCTGAGCATTTTTTGCTCCAAACGAAGAGTTGAATCGATTCCCTGCGTTTCGTCAGAAGGAACTGGGACACCCTGTATAAACAAATAAAAGTGCATATATAATGGACTTAAATATTTCTATTAAAGAAGTTCTTTTCAGAGGATCTTCGGAAGAGGTCAAAACAGAGAAAACTTCCTTACGGTTTTCGCCGAGCTTTCGACAGTTTTATACTGTCATCTTCAGGGCCTGCTTTATTATCATATAAACAAACAATTATAACATGAAAAAACAATAATTACAATAATAATTGAATATCTTACTTTAAAACCTTAATAGGAATTTAAATANTTCTTGTATCCAGCAGGTCGATAATCTATTTTCATCGTTATATTTCTATTAAACATAAAACTAAAAGAAAACGCAGGCGGACTCTGAACGACCTGGAGAACGTGAATTTCGCAGCGGAGAGAGTAGAAGAGGGGCAAACAGGGTGAAGTCACTTGTCACGTTACGGATTGATTGTGCTATTCAAAAATTACCGGCGATCACTGAAAAGTTTGTATCGGAAATCATATCAGAGCTACCGCTCTTTTTTCAATGGGATTCATTGTTTGCCTAGTAAGAGGGGGTAGTTCGTTTTGATCATCGCTACTAGAAAGATAGAAATTGTTTACAATAATTTATCAATTTTATCTTTATCACCAATTAATTGGTGCACTGAATCGCTGAATATTTAAAAAATGTTCATAATGTTTACTCTTGGTTACTGATGATGTGGCTTCATTCTCGGGTGACGTCCCTTCATTTCCCCAAATATACTGCTGAAAGTGCAATAACAACAACTCGCCTAAAACAAAACAGGGCAAACTTGTCAAACGTTTCATATCTTGGTTATCGTACGAACACCCAGCTCTATTTTTAGACGTAGCTCAACGGGAAAACACTCGAGGAAGCGTCGTTAATTTACTGAGTGCCCACTTGAAATTCCATGAGATCAGACGCGAACACGTCTTTAATTTAGGACCGTAAAGCTGTCGGTGGGTCGTTAAACTAAATATAAGAAACGTTGGAGGGGACCGTTTTAAATTTATTTATTTACGATGGTCCTCGGCAACACGCAACACTCGTCGGTCGTCACTTTGCCTATCACCTGCCCCTTAAAAACGTACTTAATGAAGAATTTGTTATATTGGTCAATTTTTCACACTCAATATGTATAGGCTGTGCAATTAATTTATTTCATCGTCCTAATCAGTCAATTTTTATTAAACTGTCATATTTGTTATTTCCAACTGTAAGTTCAACAAGTATTTATAAATAAATAAAAGTTTCACAGATAGGTGGATGCCCATTTCCCATAATTGAAGACATTTTTATTAACGAGTTGTTAAATAAATTGATACCAAAATGTGGATTCATTTCATTAAAAAAATATTTGAATTTAGATAAGCTCACATCTACACGTTCATGTGTACATGCATATGCACATATGTACATATGTACACGGAAACACGCGTGCACAAAGTTGAGCTTATCACTTAAAGTATTAAAATTTAGTATGATGTTGGTTAAAAGCTACTAAAAAATTGACACATACTAAAGCATCACAAATATTTTTAGGCTTTACTACTATTTCTTTGCTCATATTTAACGCATAACTCATAAGTTTAAATGTAATTAAAGTAAACCTGTATATGGTTTGAAATACTGCATTATTTTAACAACAGGGCTTTATCTGTAAATACGTTATAATTACTTTACACACCTTTTGGGTTTTGAGTAATGAAATATTGATGAAAGAAAAAATTACAGTCTTTCTTTTCTGGAAATGGAACTAGTGAAGTGTATTCACTAATTATAATTTGCAATTGATAAACCGGAAATTTGTAGGTTATCTCACATTTTTAGTCTGCCTCTAAACCCAAAACTAAACTTATGACCAAGAAAATCTTAACAGAGGTTATACTGGCAAAAAATTCCTCATAAGATCTGATAGCCAAGCAGCTGTTAAAGCATTAGCATTTAAAAAAATCACATCAAAATTAGTCAATGAATGCATCCAAAATCTTCAAAGCCTGAATCGATGATATCATGCCAGGGCACAAAACAATTTAGGGTACTGGCGCCACACTGGTCAGAAGAGGATCTGCAAGACCATGCTAGGCCCCGAACCTATACTTCAGATAGCAAAAACAAATACAAAATCCTCCATCACAGAATGGATCCAAATAAAACAAAGAGATAAGTGGATAAACTCAAGCGGCGCTAAACATAGTAAACTTATGGTAAAACAACCATCATCAAGACTGGAAAACTCACTGATGTAGTTGGAGAGAGCTAGATTAGAGGAGTGATATTACCAGCCACTGGAATCTGAGAAAGAAAACATCTACACAACATAGACATATATAACGATGGTCCAATCTGCAGATTATGCAATTAGGAGGACAAAACAGCCACAAATATCATCTTCGAATGAGAAGCAACGGCTCAATGGAGGTTGAACGTAACTTACAGAAAAATCCTAGAGAATGAAATTGTAACAGCGAAAATCGATGACTTGATACTTCTGAGAAGAAGGATTGAATCGATGCACTGAACTAGGAAAGTACAATAAGCCAGAGTCTGCAGTGCCTGGGGAGCACCTCATTACTGCCATCATCACCATCAAAGGTTCTCCTCACAAGTTAAATGTTATTATTATATGTTTTATTTTGCTACTTTATTGTACATACTATACATTTAATATGATTCTAACCTAATGTTACCCTTATGGGTATGTTGCTTTTCTAGAGGTTCTTTTATGTTTAGAATACCGAACCTTTTTTCAAATATTATGAAAAATTGTTTATAATTAAAGCCCGAGATTAATTTTTCCCGTACAAACACAAGTTTGTCAATGGTTGTTAAATCCACTTGGGCATGATTGAACCATGGGACCATGGGCGGTATAGTTAACATTAGAGCTGGTTGATAATGATAATCGTCTCCTTTCCAATTACAACGTAATTTATATGGGAAGTCCCGCAAGGACATAATGCGCTACTTGTGTTTCATTTACAATAACCCAGTACAGCTGTAATTAATTTGCCAGCGTTCGTTTACACCGGTGTTTATTGATTACCATTCGCCGCCAAATATTACCACGTTCATCTGGCCGAGATTTTCAGTCCAAAACAGAGTTTCAACACTTTATAAATAAACCTAAAACTGGTCGGTTTTTAGGTCGCCGAATAATGATTTTCATTTTGCTTTAAAATGCAAAAAAAAATTAAGTTATTTTGAAAATAATGCAAGGCAAAATTTACAATACAATACTACAATATAAACCATTGTACTATCATTTTATGTGTTTTTTTAATGACTGGTTGTTTAATAATTTGTTGAAGTCGTGAGGGGCGGTCAAGAGTGAAGTATTTTAGAAAATACTTTTTCATTGTTTTGTCAACGTTTCGACCTTCATGCGGGTCATCTTCAGGGCCCAGGTGAATTAGTGAACATACGTTAATTGGAAAAAATACAATACAGATGTAAATATAAATTTTGAACGATGTATTTCATAGTCACATAATTATGTTTAATTTAAAAAAAAATTATAAAATCTTACAAACTAAACGACATATTAATATCTCTCTACTAATAGAGTTAAATTGGGTAATTTCTCCACATTTTATAACTTTTCTTGGATTTGTTTTTAATTTACTACCATATACGTTAATTAAAAATACCACAATAAATTAAAAAAATATCCTGTCTTAAAACTGACACTAAGTCAACCTTGCACACGGAAGACACATGTTTTAAACGAGCCAATAAGAGCACTGAATCACAGTGCAAGAACTCAAAGTCATCGCCATATGGTATAGTAAAGACAAGATTTGAAAGATGGGAAAATCGAAAGGTTAGTGACATAGTAAGGAAATTTTGACATTGATATAATGACTTTCATTAAAAGAACGATGAAGGGATATGAGATTGAACGTTTGTGTGGAACTTTTGGTAGCTCTTTAATAAAAGGAATGTAGCCAAAAGTGTAGATTGAGCTTAGGCAGTTAATGGATATAAAAATCTAAAAATTTGGATAGGATCAGTTGGTATGATTTAGGAATGGTAAGTATTGTTCATAATCAGGTTAGTTACGTAGTGAGATACGCTAATAATTTGTCTGAAGATGTTTGAATAGGAAGATTGGATGGACTAGATATTGAATGGCATCTTGGAACCATAAAGTTCTGTTCATTATGTCCGAATTGGACAAAGCATGTTTTTTTCACAGCTAGTTGGCTAGTTAAAGTAATAACATTTTTGGTCCTAGATTTCTTAGATGTCAAAGTCTACAGATACAGTTTTGCCAGATGTTCTGTTTTGGGGTCGACGTCTGCTTGCTACCTTCACGTGAATCTTTCTTGAGTTGAAGGCGGTACCCTCTTGTTACTGATTTACAGTAGATGACAAGTCAGTTTGTTCTGCGTAAATGTACATTGTGCACACGTTCTTTGTTCGCGATTTATTTGACATGTTTTGATAAGATTAAGGAGCGGGTTTGGGTAGGATTAGGCTTCGTATATGTTATGTAGGTATATATATACATATATATATATATTATGCAGGGTGGGCGACCAAGACCCGAGGGGTTAAATACCTGGGTAGACTCGTACCCCATCCCTAAAAGGTCCGGGATTTGGTCTGCTCACCAACCCTGCATAAATCTTTTGGACCTGTTCACGACCCCCAAGATTTTGGACCATTTAATCTCGGGGAGTGATTTGTCGAAATTAAGTTCCCGTGGGATGCAGTTGATTTGCATCTTCTGCAGCGTACAAATGTTTGGTTATGCAATTGTACGGATTTACATAGGGTAGGTTGATTAAGGTTGGCTATGGTAATGGTTGGATCGATGGTTCCTTGGGGATGCAGTCTGCCTTGACAAGCCCTTAACAGGCCATTAAACCGATGACAGGTCCACGCGGATTATCCCTACTTGTTTACGATGGACCGTGTCAACCGGGCACGAATATTGCAACGAGGCAAACTGACATGGTAAATTGATTCTTGCTAAATTTTAACACAGTATGCCAGAAAAGACGTAAAGCAGCATTGCCTATCCGAGGGAGTAAAATATTACTTTTGAAGTTAATTAAACTCGAGAGGAAGCTCTTCCACGGTCGATTTTCGCCCCTTACCGTTAAAATATCAAAACGGGATTTGATTTGACCCTTCTCCCCTGTTAATAAACTAGTCAAGATCCCATGATTAATCATGGGAGGCTGAGAATCGTTTAATGTTCACGTGGCCGGCCGTGTCGAATCTGCCGATCGGCTCTCACGGGGGCTACCTTGGGAAAGCTCACCCTCCTGCTGGACTTAGTCATATAAGGCAATTAGACGAATTAACGCCCCCTTTATTCTCACGTACTACTGATTGCACTAGTCAATAGTCAGTTGATACTTTCTACCTGGGCCCGCAGGAGATCGACTTCCGGGGAAAATGTTTGCCCTAAGCCTGTTAATTAAGCCCCCATGGTCCTGCTTTTAAAGTTCATTAATAAACACCTTTTAACAAAAATTAAGTACTAAAATACTTTTTTCTAAGATCTTGGTTGAGATGAAAAACTAGGGTCACGGGATTGTAATATAGAGTAGAGATTATAATGAGTATAATTAAGTAGAATAAATAATGCAGTCAATTACGACTAATAAATACATATATAGACAAATTTATATAATTTAAACATGTTTTAATGTTTTAGAAAAAAATGGAAAGAAGAATAATCTTTCTTAGATCTGGATGATTTGGATAAACTGAAAAAATGCACACCTCAGAGTATCTGCTAGTAATTATCACAATTGGCTTTAAGTTTGATTATCTGACAAATGCCGGTTCTCACGTAAAAAAAAAAAGGTAAAAAGCATGAGCAATGCGACCTAGAAGATGACACGGAAGGAAACTAAATTTAAGAAGTGGCTTTGGTTTCGGAAGAGTTAACTTGACAATAAACAGCACAATACCCCCATCTTCAGTGAGCGATTATCTAACTACAAACAATTTTTCATGTTGAACTGGCACCAAGGCACTACTGGGTCTGTCTTCACTCGCGGGTTTTTTTTGTTTGAGTTATTCCAACGCGTTACGGCATTGCGCCATCTTCAGTAAACTAACTCACACAAAAAACCCGCGAGTGAAGACAGTCTCAGTAGTGCCCGTGTGCCAAGTTCAACATGAGTTCACTAACTCGCAGACCAAACCCCATCATCTACTACAAAAATTTTTGTTGTATTTACGAATTTTATACTGCAGGAGTGGAGAAGTAATTCATTAATTACTCGTAACACAACACTTCCTTCTCACTTGAAAGAAAATCGCAAGTACGTGAGACCTTGAGGGATGAGTTCGGGCTGAAAGTGTATGTCTAAAAGGTTGGCATTAGAGTCCAGAGTTTTATGAAGTTTCGAGGACAAATTAGATTTAAACGACTTTACCTTTGTACGAAGTATGAAGCTTGGGAAATGGTTTTATTCTAGGGCAACTGGATGGAGAGGCTTGATTGTACCAGATTTTCATATCTATACACGGAGATTGGTTGTAGTAATAATGTGTAGATTTTTTTTTTTTTAAGTGAAAGTTTCAATTTGTTAAAAATTTATGTTCTGAGTAGTTTATATCTTCGGTTCAGTTTTCTTCTTTTGGTCGATATTAGCGGTTCCAAGTAAGTCTTTTGTCGATGTCAAGTTCAAAATAGTGGAAGAAATTAGTACTAGGACAGTTTTAAATAAGAAAGATGATAAAAAATAAAGCTTATTTGCTGGGATTTATTTCATTTGAATCTGATATATTTTTTTATCATTCTTCCAAAAGGAAGATATAAACGTAGAAGTTTCTAAACCACTACTGGTCTGTGTTTGCTTAAAAGATGGCGGTATTTTCAGCATATCTAAGAAATATTCTGGATTAATAGGCATGACTGCTGTGCATAATAAAAACAGAATGGGACCAAGGATGCTGCGTTGCGTAATACCCGTATTGCTTAGCTGTTGTGAGGCAATGCTATATATCCACGTGACAAAATAGACTTTAATATTTTAAACTCGATTTTATAACTTATAATTTAATTGTAATGAATGAACATTGTTCTGCTTTTACTTTTAACATATTTGATAGTGAGCATCTGCAAAGAAACTGTACATATAAGCTATTAAAACGCTTTTTATGGAAACTGATAACGTAATTCCGGTACCAACCATGACAACATATGATATTAAATATATGTAAATATTCATAAAATATATCCTACGTTTTTCCCTGTTACAAATTCGTTTTAAAGGATTTTTTATTCATTTTTGGATAACAAAGGAATTCTATTTTTACGACCATTTTTTTATTGTAGCTTCTGCCCTATTCCAATTTTTAGGGACAAAAGGATTCAATAAACAATGCTCTGGTGAGGGAGTGCAAAATATGGGAAAAGTTGTAATATTGAAAAAAAGAAGGGTTGATTATTGTTTGTGCGCATTACTTTTTTATGAAAAAGATTCAATATAATAAATTTGTAATTTTAAAAGCAAAATATAATTTGAAGTTTGTTCGTTTTCCGATAATTCTGTCCTGTCTATCTTCGCTCTCTTCGCTTGTATCGAATGTTTTGGTTTCTCGGTAATAAAGCAGTGTAAAATTTGTGTATGAAAGGCCAAATCAAGTCTGATTAAAAAAAAACATCGAGGTCGGAAATATACCGATATATAAGAAACCAACAAACTACAGGTTCATTGCGAAAACAAACCTCAATAACTTTTATCACGATCGTTTCTGAGACACGAATTTTGTTCACGTTCAAGGCAGAAATTTTGTACAATTGTAATATTAGATAAAAAAATACAATGGTACATATCGTAAATGACGGAGTACTAAAGAGATTTGTAAACATTTCTTTATGGTATTTATTATTATAACCATTATTTACAGAATTTACTTTGAGGTGGCTTTTATTTGAAAGAATGACGCATGGTCTTATAACGTATAAAATAATCACAATATAAAATCAGACACCCATTATTAGAAATGGGGACTGACTACATGATTCCGGAAACAATCTTCACAACTTCCTATAAAGTCTCAACAGACTATAAAGGAGAGGAAGAACACAGGAAAGCACCAGATACAGTGTTATGGTATACGGATGGGTCCAAAACAAACGAAGGAACCGGATCAGGCGTTTCCTGTACAAGCCCAAAATATGAGCAATCAAACTCATTAGGGAAGTATACTTCGGTCTTTCAAGCAGAACTACATGCCATCAACGCTTGTGTCCTGGAAAATCTTAAAAGAGGTTACACTGACAAAAAAATCTTCATAAGATCAGACAGTCAAGCAGCTATTAAAGCATTGGCATGTAAAAGAATTACATCAAAACTAGTCAGTGAATGTATCCGAAATCTCCAAAACCTGGGAAAACACAACAACCTGATGATATCTTGGGTCCAGGGCACAGGGGAATTCTGGGTAACGAAGAAGCAGACAAACTGGCCACAGGAGGATCTGCAAGACCATACATAGGCCCCGAATCTATCCTTGGGATAACAAAAACAAACATAGAATCCTCCATCGCAGAATGGATCCAAACAAAACAAAGAGAGAAGTGGATAAACTCTAGCGCTGCTAGACCTAGTAAACTTATGATGAAACAACCCTCACCAAAATTGGCAAAAACACTGCTACAATTGTAGAGGGCAAAACTCAGAGGAGTGGTGGGACTACTAACCGGTCACTGGTATGTGAGAAAACATCTACACAACATGGGTATATAAATGATCCCATTTGCAGATTATGTAATGAGGAGGAGGAAACAACCACTCAAATCATCTTCGAATGCGAAGCCACAGCTCAATGGAGCTTTAACCTAACTACGAAAACGACTCAGGGAACCAAATTGCAGCAATAACAGTCAATGACCTGATACTTCCGAGAAGAAGGATTGAGTCTATTGACTAAACTAGGGAACTGGGAAGGTACAATAAGCCAGAAGGCTGCAGTGCCTGGGGAATACAAGCCCCGCTTCCCAGTATCCCTTCCACCATACCATACCATGGTCTTATCTGCATTAAGGTGAAGTTCATTACAACATGCCTATTGAATCTTCTCTCTATCGTTAATAATTAATCTAATGAATTTTTAGATGGCAGACTTCGAACATAGCTTGTAGATTTGGTGGTCTTCAGCAAAGAGGCTGCGGTTGCAAGAAAATATAATAGGTAGTTAATCACAAAGGTAAAGACAAAACAGAAGGGGCTCAGGTTTGAGCCTTGATGAACACCCCGCTTCCTTCTCTATAAGTAAGACCGTAAGAAAAAAAGGATTTGAATGGTAGCTAGGGAGTAGTACTCGTACAGCTAACCTATTTGTCATTCGATGGGTACTCAATATTTCTCCATCGACCCTATCACATCTCACATTCACGCTAATAGGTACATTCACTCTTAACATAAACTAGGTATACACAACTATTGTTACTATATGCAATAGAACAACCCCAGTTTCCTATAAGTATCGGAACAAGGGACCCAAATATTTGTTGCCGTGCTCAAGCACAATTATCAAAACGCGTGGCATTCCTGCGTGCTCTCTGTATGGAGACGAAGATTATACCGTTTAAATAGGTGGGAAACAAAGAACAATCTTTCTCCTAAAAATAAGTACCCTAGTGTCAGTCTCGCATTAGTCGGATGAGGATGACCATTCTTGGACGAGTCAGATCCTTCTATGGCCATCCACCGACAGTGCTCTTGATACGCAAGCTTCTCTGTCGATCCGGCTCATTGATGCTGACACCTTCTTTTAATCTGGTTATCATTGCCGAATGGTTTTCACTCTCTCCCTGCTTCCTTTTCTCCCCATAGGGGACCCACACATCACCCTGTAGTCGAATTAACCGACGCGATTTCAAACGTCTTTTCTAAACTGGGAAACTGGGAAAAAGGTTTGTTTTTTATTATGATTTTAAAGTTTTATCAGAAATCCCATCACTCAAAACCACAAGCCAATTTCATTACAGATTATCACTGAGCTGGTGAAACTAATAGAAGCAATCTTTTAAAAAAGGATGACACGGTTGACAATATCAAAGGACTTACTAAAATCAAATAGCGCTAGTACTCAACTATTTAACTGCTAAAATTCCTCTTGAAGCCTGGCTTCAAAGAGTTTAATTGTAGAAATACCGAACGATGTCTGAATTATAGCACTGATGAGAATAGACGAATATAAGTTCATCTTTTTCAATCACCAAGAACACCTTTCTATCTTTCTACATTTTAAAATAACAAGCGATTAAGTATTGCATAACATTATCAATGCTATGTGTGCCTGCTGGTCCGTTGCAATAAAAATAAAATAACATACAAAATAAAATAAAGTACTAACTTGTCAATGGTTTTCCTGATTTTCTCAACAAGAAAGGTTGAGAGCGGATTAATAGCTAAAACCTGTAATAACTTTGGCCAAAGATAAAACAGTAGGGGTATTCACGGTCTTTGTGTAAACCTTATTAACTCTGTTAAGTCCTGCTAGATTGAGAAAAATGATGACATAGACTTAATCGGCCAGTTAACAATGCTCTATCTAACAGGCCAGGGACAATGTTAGGTGTTAGTGTGTGTGGTGATTAGTAACCGTTAGTCGATGATTATTCGGTCTGGTGTGATGTAGGTTTCAGAAAAACATTTTCTTTATCGTGCCAACGTTTCGATCATTATTGAGATCATCTTCAGGGCCTGCGAGTTACAAGCATTGTTTAAATTTAACAAAAACATGTAGGATGTGGGAAAAATGAATTTATACAATGCAAAAAAATATTTTTTTATATTCAATCAAAGTATTTCTACTCGCAGAAAACAAACACTTTAAGTGAGTAGAAATAATTTGGCGATTGGTAGAACCAAAAATAAAGCTATAATAGTCCTTGATTGCTTGTTATGTTTGTTTTGTGTTAAATTGTAAAAAGCGAGAAGTTAATAAAAAAAGAAAATTAATCAACTCTTTCATTCAAAATGCTATCTATGCACTAGAAAAGTACTAACTATTTTTTTATATTCAATCAAAGTATTTCTACTCACTCAGTGTTTGTTTTCTGCGAGTAGAAATATTTTGAATTAATATAAAAAAATGTTTTTCTGCATTGTATAAATTCATTTTTCCCACATCCTACATGTTTTTGTTAAATTTAAACAATGATTGTAAATCCCAGGCCCTGAAGATGATCTCAATAAAGATCGAAACGTTGGCACGATAAAGAAAATGTTTTTTTGAAACCTACATCACACCAGACCGCATCTCACGATTTCCGAATAATCGTTTAGGTGTTAGGCAGAAAATGTAGTCACATTGCTATCCGTTAGTACGTAGGTAACCAACATGGCAGCCATGAATTTAATAGCTGTTTTTTGACCTTAGGATACAAGTTAGTTATATCGGCTCGAATTGGAGGGTGTCATTCGTTAGTACTTTTCGAGTGCATTTTGAATGAAAGAGTTGATTAATTTTCTTTTTTTATTAACTTCTGGCTTCTTACTGTAATAGGTTTATTTTTCGTTCTACCAATCGCCAAAGTATTTCTTCTCACTCAAAGTGTTGTTACAAGCATCGTGAATACCCCTAGTGTCTTAGTCCATTCAGGTGCTCCATCCGGACCCTTGATGTGTCAAATTAAAGATGCGGGAGGCTGAACTCGCGTTATATTCAAAACGTAAAATAAATTGTTTCGAGGAAGTAAGGAAAAAGGAGGTGAATAAAATAACTGTTGGAGAGTAATTAGCTAGTGGACTGTATGGAAGCGATTCGGAAGCAAATAGGACTAGAACAGGACTAGGCAAAACAGGAAGGATTGTGGGGGAGGAGCAGCGCTTGGCTAGGATTTTAGATCAGCGTTTTTTGTTTTTTTTTTTTTTTTTGCGTTATGAACTATGCGTATTAGCCATGTGACAATTCATATATGTGTGATCAAATTTTGGGGGGGTTATTGTGAACAAAGGGCCAGAGGCGACGGTGGGATTAGGTTAGATTAGCGGTATTCGGAAAAAAAATTATAATACGCAATATTTGGCGTTAACACTATGCTTTGATTAAATAAAGACTACTATAAAGTTACAGTAAAACTATATTTGTTTGAACGTATCGAATTCTTGGAATTAAAGGGCATCCCAGAGGGAAAAAAATAAGTGGAACTAATTTGTTAAAACCCTTCTGCAAGCGACTCTCAGTGCTGGTGATTCCGTCTGCAAACAAAAAAGTCACACGATAGCAACACGTGCAACAAAAGGGCTATTAATTTCACGAATGTCCTTCTTATCGCAGGATGGTGTGAGCCACCCCGATCAATCATCCGTCCACTAATGGACTCCCCGTACAATTAACGTTAAGCAGGAGGGTAAAAGAAATCCGATAGGACGCATAAATCAATAACCCCGGGATAGAGTTGTAACTAGCGGTTTTGGATTTGAATGTAAATAGTGACGAGGCCCGGGGGCTCGGCGGTGATTGATGTCTGGATTTTTTTTATGCAAACCCTTCTGCAACGGGGGGCTTTGCACTGGGGCTGCAGTTGACTCACTAACGAACCCTTCCGCACGTCACCGGCCTTAATTGAAAAGCGGGCGCGCGACAGGAAATTGGCCCAGTTTTGTCAAAGTCCGGATTAATGAGGACCAATTAATAACGCTGGGTCCTGTCGGCTTCGTCAAAAAAATGGGGTGGTAACGCTGTGGTTGCATCCCCATGATAAAGGGAATGTGACCGATTAAAGTAGCAAAGCGCTTTTTTTTTTTTTTTTTTTTTTTTTTTTTTAATATGTGGTAATCTAAATTATATAAATATCTATATTTTAAACAAAATTGTAACCTAAAATATTCAAGTGGGTTTGGTTTTATAAAAAAGAAAAAAATATACAGTTGATTGTTATATCAAACCTTCAGTCAGTGTGAGTTATTGTGTTTTACACATTGCTGTTACCCTTTTGAAAAAGATTTCTACTCACAGTAAGTTGCTTTCCAACGATCCGGATTTCGAGCTTTTAGCTCATCAACAGGCTGAAAGAATTCTACTAAAGAGTTCTAGAGTTAGAACTCTTACAACCTGATGATGAGCTAAAAGCTCGAAATCCGGATTGTTGGAAAGCAACTTACTGTGAGTAGGATAAAAAGGATAGAACACTGCACTCTTTTTTTCTTTTTTTTCGCAACAGCAGGATTTATGGAAACCCTCAAAGTACCGGTGTTTTTGAAAAAAAGTTTATAAGTATGTCGAGGTCGAATGCATTTCATTATTTGAACGAAAAGACGAACTTTTAACCTTCTTCAATTTTTTAATGGGAATTTAATATTACTGGGAATAACAGAAAAATATTGAACGTCTTTTCTTTCATATAACTACTTTGTAATTCTAACAATCAACCTTTACGATTGGCTCTGGGGCTGACCATCGAAATTTGAAAAACTCGCCAAAGTTTATGCGTGGAATGTAAGATAAAAGAGCTGTGAGCTACGAAAAAAGGACTGTTTAAATTCATGGAGGGAGCGGTTTTGAACCCGGCAATAATAAATAAGGTTATTATTATTAAGGGGAATAATAAAAAGGTTACTTCACATATTATTTTGAGTGTACATATTGTTTTTTTTTTCAAAATTCAAAAATTCAATTCACTTAATAATTATGTCAACTGTAAGTAAAATTATTATATAAAGATTACAGAATAAACTTGTTGAAGGTTATAAAACCTCGTCCCTTTCACACTTTGGTAATATCTCAGGTTGTACAACAACAATAAAGTAAGGTCTTGGTTGAGGTGAGAAAGTTGGTGTCACGAGCGGGATTCGAACCCACGACCTTCGGCTTAATACGCCGCTGCTCTAACCACTTTAACTATCGTGAATTTTTTTTAAGAGGGTTCGCAACAGCAGAGGTTATATCAACCCTCGGGGAGCTGGTGTTTTTGAAAAAAAGCCCATTTGTAAGTATGTCGGGTTGGAATGCAGGGCCGCTGGGTTCGAACTCGGGACCTTTACCTTACAGTGATGAGCGCCGTGTCAACGCCTAAACCGCTGCGGCTACCGACGCCCCCAAACTCCACCATTCATCATTTCTATTGCTGTAATGGTAACATAAGGACGTTTATCTGTCCTGCTTCTTTAAGCTTATTTATTTATATTATTATTTTGTTTCAAAGAGTTGAATGCTGAATTGCTGCTGTTGAATCAAGATACACGTAACATATTTCATATAATTGGGTCGAATCTAGCCAGGAATTATGATTTAACATCAATGACTTCAAGATTGTTTTGTCTGAGGATGACGGATTTTTCTACGCACTTTTATTCCAGTATCCCTTGGAATTGCAATCGGCCCTTCTGTTTTCCAAAATCCTTTTCCAGATGTCAATATTTCCGGTCAGGCCCTTGGGAACACCACATCATTTGTCCGGCATTATCTAAACCGAGGAGTCTCAGCCGCCCCAGAGAACGTAACCATTCCCAGTGGGGCGAGTGTCTTTTCGGAAATTCTAAAATAATGACCCCCATGGCAGATAATGCGAACGTATAAAACTCCACCCTCCGGTTCGGAAGATCCATTACTGCCGGACTTTCACTTATGGATGGAAGGGTTGGCCGACTCCTTAAATAATTCATCCGTTTTAATAATTCACTTCGCCACTTAGAGGAGGACGGTGTCCTCGGTGTAAATCATTCAGGGCCAGAGCATTTAGCGGTTTGAGGCCTCGTTAAGGACACGTCCATTCCCACGGGGACGAGGCTTAATAAAAACCCCAGGGACAGAACGGCCGGAATGAAAGATAGATGATTATCGTCTTCAGGCAATAACTCAACAGAAGCTTTAAATAGAAACTCGCACTTAAAGAAAAGAATCGCCCATAAAATTAAACTTATGTGGACAAATTATCCATTTCTCTAATCCTTTGGAAATTTAGAAGTTGACAACAAATACGGCAACGCTGGCATGGTTATTTAAAGGATTATTTAAAAGATTAAAAGGTACCAACACTGCATTACTCCTTAAAATGTTTATTAAGACCAACCATATTGGATGGAATTAGAAAACGATCTATCACGGAAAAAATTAATAGCTCATAGTTAAAAACATAACAACAACAACATAACAAACAACTAACTAATTAAGGTTTTTAGTTGAGGTAAAAAGTAAGTGTCACGAGCGGGATTCGAACCCACGACCTTCGGCTAAATACGCCACTGCTCTACCACTTGAGATATCGTGACTTCGATCCACTCGGACACTAACTTCTCATCTCAACCCCACCTTTTGAATTTTCCCTCCTTTTTGCCATTTTTCAAATGTCGTGTAGTCTATTGGTGCCAGACAAAGTAAAATTAAAGAACTCATAAAAATACTGGCAAACAAATTGCTAAAGTTAAAGAAAGCAAAACTTGGAGAATACACCAATATTGCAATTATATAATATATACATACATAAGTATACATCACAAAAAAAAGTACTTAGTACTGTAAATAGGGAACTTAATAACGAACAACATATAATTTGATGTTTCCTATTTAAATTTAATATTTAATTTTTGGTAAGGGTACCGCGATGTCCTAATGGCTAAGGGTCTTAATATACGGGGTTGATGTTCTGACTCTTATTTCCTACACTTGTGGTCCTGGGTTCGAATCTCGGCACAGCTCATGAACTGTATGGTAAAGTGGTTTGACCCATCGGTCGTGATGCCCGACGGTAGTTGGACTTTAAACCCTTCTATATGACAGGAATTACTTGACTTACCTTTCCTAATTTACTTATAATTCTATACATCTCCGTACTACAAAATTTTCTCGGATGACCAAGCAATTTTTTCTCCAAGGACGAATCATATCCAGACCAGCCCTCACAACAGACCCTCCTGTCTACCAGGATATACTGCTGATTTATCAGTATTTGACACGCTAGCAGTTCTGGGTTCAAATCTTGGCATAGCCAATTGAATCTTAATTGAGAATGATATAAAAAATGAATTGTAAAGTGAGTTGTCCCCTCGTCCTCGACACCCATCAAATATTCGCGTTAAGCTCTCATGTATGACACAAACTACTATAATTACCTTACTTAATTTACATATACTGTTGACCTACCATCAACACCTCAAATTTTTGTCTGCTGAAAAATCAATTTTTTTTCCCAAATCGAATCTAGCTCTCACATTCAAGAACTATTTTTTTAAATTTTTGCTAATACATAGTTTTTAACTTTTAAAGAACGTCAGCAACTATTTCAAGCTCGTTTTTTTTTTCATTTTTCATGCATGATGTCGTTACCTACTCATATTTTTTAACTGCGGCCGTTGTTATCAAAATATAAGTACTATTTTCTCATTTTGTAGCCTGCTTGTTTAACAATTATTTAAAACTTGTTGTTTCTTTTCGCAATCGCTTTGTATTATTATCAGTAGCTATCAATCTAGCTAACTTGGTAGCCGTCAATTGAAGTTATTTCAATTCATTAAGTGCCGACAAAATGCATTATGAGCAATGCATAAATAGTAAAACTCGAAACCAAACATGTTTTTATATATCTGAGAAAATACTTGACCGATCTTAATGTGTTTCACATCAATATATTTGGAATGAAGGGTGGAGTAAGAATTATTTTCAAGAGTGATGATGACCAGGTTTATAACGCGCTTGTTTTGGGATCAGGGATGTTGTTCAAAAATCTTAGAGTTTTAATTTATTGCCAAGCTTTTGGCATTTATTATTATGTATGTAATGTGTGGTGATTATTGACCGTTAGTCGATAATTATTCAGATATCGTGAGATGCGGTCTGGTGTGATGTAGGTTTCAGAAAAACATTTTCTTTACCTACATCACACCACACCGCATCTCAAGATTTCTAAAGAAAAAAAATCGAAACGTTGGCACGATAAAGAAAATGTTTTTCTGAAACCTACATCACACCAGACCGCATCTCACGATCTCCGAATAATCATTAACTAACGGTCACTAAATACCACACACTTATTTATTTAATTGCTAAGATAGTTGGTGAGAAGGGTTTTTATACCGAAGATTGTAACATTGTAACAAATATGATTTCATATTGACTTCTAAAAATGATTATTATTGTATTATTAATGTTGATCCCTGTAGAAAGTATAACAAATGCCAAAAGTTTGGCAATAGTGCAAAGCTCTGACTGTTGAATAATATCGCTCTTCCAAAACAATCGCATTAAAAGTTAATATTATTTAATAAATAATAATTATTTAATAAAAGTTAATAGACGGACTCTTATTTACAAAATGAGTTAGAACATGTTTTGTCTTGAATACACAAAAAAGGTTAATGTATGGTGATTAGTGACCGTTAATCGTTAATTATTCAGAAATCGTGAGATGCGGTCGGGTGTGATGTAGGTTTCAGAAAAACATTTTCTTTATCGTGCCAACGTTTTGATCTTTATTGAGATCATCTTCAGGGCCTGGGATTTACAAACATCGTTTACATTTAACAAATACATGTAGGATGTAGAAAAAAGTGGATTTATACAATGCGAAATATATTATTTTATATTCAATCAAAGTATTTCTATTCACACATTTGTCTTCTGCGTAATTTGCCATTCTAGCGTGTCGTGTTGAGAGTGTCAATGAGATATTGCTGTTTAATGTTTATATACGATGGATTTTGAAGGGGTGGGGAAGGAAGTCGGTATAGAAAAGACATTTTTGTATAAGGCGTTGGCTTTTTTGAGGTGAAAAGAGCCGTCGAAGGGAAAAAATGTTGGTAATGATTCGGCCAGATTATCCTTTCAGGATTACATAGAAAGGGATAAATAGGAATAGGAAAGCTAAATTGTTGAAAAATTAGACTATGTGAAAAATGTTTGTTGTGTGGAATGTGATGTGATGATATATATATATATATATATATATNACCAATACACTAGGTTCTAACAGTTTAGAGACGGGTTATGATAGAATTAGGTTAAAATTTATAACGAGTTAGGATTGGGGGCTGGTTAGGATTAAGGTTGTGTTAAGATTTAAAAATAAGTTAGGATTAGGGTTAAATGTGTAAAGCCAAATGAGGTTTAGGGGCAATTTAAGCTTAAGGTTATGTTAAACGTTAGGGAGGAGTTAAGATTATAGTAAGTCTAAGGTTTAGAGAGCAGTTAGGATTATGGACGACCGGATTTCATCATTGTCGCATCTTTTATATTCAATAATTATCTTGCCTAATTTTTTATTTATCCTTCTAAAATATATAATTATTTATTATGTTATTAATACTACATGCATGCTTATGATATAAAATCTAATAAAATATATGATAACTTATTAAGATAAAAATAAAAAAGTTTAAAAAAAATTGTGACTATCAACATTCATGGTACATAATAAAACAATTGTTTCTTACAGCAGTAAGACTAACATAAGAGCAGTTAATTGCACTTTTTATTTTTCATCAGTAGAATTAGTATCTTAAAAACTAGTCTACAGTGCAATAAAAATAAGACAAAAATATGAAATACATCCTTACATGGCCAAGGACCTTTACAGTGAGTTTATCATATGAAAATGGGATAGGCAAAATCTGGCTTACTTCTCTGACAAAATTTATGTTCTCGGAATTCTTTTACCTTGTATGATTTAAGGATATAACCATAGCTCAGTGCACAGAAAAAGTGAGTCATAAATAAAATATATTTAGTACGCAAGAGGATTTTTTGACGTATTTCTTCAATTCACAGTATAAAATCTGTACTGTGTTAAACTTATAATGTATAAGCATTTGCCTAGCAATTATTTTCATAGTTTTACTGTGGGCGTATTATCCTTTACAGCAATTTATTGTTTTCTTGTTTTCCTTTCCAATTTCCTTCTACCACGAATACGTCATATTTAATCATTTTTCTCAAGAAATTTATTTCTGCTTTAAAAGTAGTTTGGGCCCAACTCTCTGTAATTTGGTCGCTACCGATCATCTTGGTGTGCCTATTAACTTTTTACCAAATTAGTTGTAATGATTGTGACAATAAATATATAGGTCAAAGCTGTAGAGGAATTATAAGGATAATTAAAGAACCTTTGCTTAAATCAAACAAATTTGTGGAATTCAAGGACCATCCAAAAGAAAGAAAACAAAACTTCAATTTAAATTTATATACAACAGTGTTACGTAGGTTGAGATGGGGAGTCGGAGTCCGAGTGGATTGAAGTCACCCTAGCTCAAGTGGTTAGAACAGCGGCATACTTAGCCGATGGGCGTGGGTTCGAATCCCGCTCGTGGCAATAACTTTTTCATTTCTACCAAAACCTTACATAAAAAGATTAAGTAATTGAAAGAAGTTATTTGGTTAATAGACCACTAAGTATAATGGATTTAATAAGTAAAACAAAGTATAACTTCACAAACAGCTCCCCGTGACCACTTCATATGTCGCCGAGAATCGAATCCTGGATACACGACATTTGAAAAATGGCAAATAAAAAGGAAAATTCGAAAGGTTGTAGGTTGAGATAGGAAGTTGGTTTCCGAGTGGATCAAAGTCACGATAGCTCAAGTGGTTAGAACAGCGGCGTATTTAGCCGAAGG
Source organism: Cimex lectularius (assembly GCF_000648675.2). Lineage (NCBI taxonomy): Eukaryota > Metazoa > Arthropoda > Insecta > Hemiptera > Cimicidae > Cimex > Cimex lectularius. Next base: position 2,274,402 of record NW_019392653.1, read on the forward strand.
TCGTGGGTTCGAATCCCGCTCGTGACACTAACTTTTTCATTTCAACAAAACTTTACATAAAAAGATTAAGTAATTGAAAGAAGTAATTTGGTCAATAGACCACTAAATATAATGGAGTGTTACGTAGTTTCAACAAAGAGATGATACTAGATAGGTTTGTGAAAAAATGTAAATTTGAACATGCAGATAAAAGCCTTAATAATATAATCGATTTTGATTTACCTCCTGTTTTAAATATGTACCTAAATAATATTAGACGTACAAATTAATAAAATTTAATTAATTATTTAGAGATCATGAGATGCGCTCTGGTGTCACCACCAGCGGTCACTCAAGACCAACAATTGTTTTGGCTAACGGTCACTAAACACCACATAAATAAATAAATACATTTTATTATTTAATTTTATCATTAATTGTCTAATCCTTCTTTCTAACTGTTCATCTTCATCTTTTTAAAAATGCCATTAGAGGTAATGTCAAAAGTTTTTGAATGTTGATTTTTATTTTTGTTGATACTGAGTACTGTCTGGCCCGTTTGGATCATTGTAATCTGTCAAGCAGTTTTAACCTGAAAAACGCGGTTTCTTCAGTTGTGGGTTTGTGAAAAGCATTTTGGCTTGCGATTGTTGTGTATGTGTAAAGAGTTTTGCTTATTATTTCATATGAGAAACCCACAAAATGGACGAGAGTGGGTGACAGATCAAGGTTGAGCTGGCCACAATGATAAAAAAAAAATTGGAGGCTCATCACTCCGCAGACCTCATTGAAAAAAATTAGATCTTGCCTTAATATTATATTTTCTTTTCCTTTTTATAATATTTCTCAACAAGTGTTGTTGTTTAGAATTTGGAATTGTCTCAAGCGTGCGTAGGTTTTTGTGTCCAATGCAGGGTATAATGATGTGTGATGAGCTCTATGAGCTGTCTGACATCACTGCCGATCACCATAACCCAATTTTCAATCGGATCGACAGGACGTAACGGACGCCAGATTTGTTCCGGAGTGGACAAGCAGAGCGTGAAGACCGGGAGTGGAGCAGGTGCCCTGCGGCAAACGGGGAAGGATGCCAATTACCCGATCCTCGCTTTCCCCCCCGCTGTTCAATTAGCTGAGTGCAGTCCGCGCTGCATCCGAAAAGTGCACGCGTGTTTGTTCGTGCTGGCAATCGGATCGTCCTGTTTGCCCATTTGTTAACGAGAGTTTGCCCCGGCTCCGCTGAATCACGATATTAATCGAAAATTTAAAACCGAGCCTCAGCGAGATATGCACCCAGGTCAATATTTGTATTCCGGTGCAATCTCTAATTCTTGTAATTAATTCCCGCTAGATGCCAAGCGGATTATAAACCGGCATCACATCCGATAATAATGCAAACGAATAATTCCAATTTCTTATGTAAAGAGGTTTATTTGGCTTTAACCCCTACATATTCACGAAATGAAATAGGAGTGAAAACCGGCTATGAAAGGCAAACAAAGCTGACAAAATTTTAGAGAATATTATATATATAAAACGCATCCGAAGAGAAAAGGTGGTTTATTGCGATGCATTACCATTGTATCATGTTATGTCATGGTTTCGATTATCGTTTCGAATAATTTTGTACAAATTTTGTGTGAAATTTGAGCTTGCATCTAGAAATGCAACAAATAAATGAGATACATTAGTTCACAAGAAATATTAATAAAAGCAACAAAGATATATGCAATGCTTGTATTGTATAGTAACTACTCATTTATATATACTACCCATAAAAAATAAAATTAAAAAAATATATAATCAAATAAAATAAAAACTAATAAATTTATAAAACCGACCATCTGGTTTTTGTACGAAAAAATGACCAAATTTGGAAATGCATATTTTCTCATTTTTTTGCAAATCTTATCTGAACAAAATGGCTTTTTAAATGTTTTCCTAGCTTCAGTCATTCATCAGTAAATCCAAAAATTCGGGAACATGTTAATTTTTGCACTTTTTACGAAATATTCACTAGTTTTCGTGGTCCGCTTGACCAATTGATATCTTTCAAAATAATTAAGGTTTTTAGTTGAGATAAAAAAGTCAGTGTCACGAACGGGATTCGAACCCACGATCTTCGGCTAAATAGGCCACTGCTCCACCACTTGGGCTATCGTGACTTCGATCCACTCGGACGCCAACTTCTCAACCCCACCTTTTTAGCACAAGTGGTAGAGCAGCGATGTATCTAGCCGAAGATCGTGGGTTCGAATCCCGCTCGTGACACTGACTTTTTTATCTCAACTAAAAACCTTAATTAATTTGAAAGATTTTTTACAAAAAACTTAAATTGAGCTGTGATGCCAAGAAATCGTCCTCGATCGGCACCCTATAGAGTCGATAGAAAATTTTCATAAGCGTGTGTGTGGTGATTAGTGACCGTTAATCGATATTTATTTAGAAATCGTGAGATGCGTTCTGGTGTGATGTAAGTTTCAGAAAAACATTTTCTTTATCGTGCCAACGTTTCGATCTTTATTGAGATCATCTTCAGAGCTCAAAGTGTTTGTCTTCTGTGTAATTGTGCCATTCTTGCGTGTCGTGTCGAGAGTGCCCAAAAATCGAAAATCAATAAAGATCGAAACGTTGGAACGATAAAGAAAATGTTTTTCTGAAAACTACATCACACCAGACCGCATCTCACGATTTCTAAATAAATATTTTAATATGCTTTCAACTGGTTACCTTCCATTTTGCGAGATTTCTCAACCGTTTTTTAGTTATTTGCGATTTTTGGGCAAAAACTGTTTTCTTTTACATGCTCATGAAAACACCGATCGCTTTCTCTCCCGATTTTAGCATACATAAACTTTTTATTTCAATATGTTATTCTAAGCCAAACTGCTGCAACACCTGTCAAATCGGAAGGAAAAGTTGAATTTCGGTGATGAGGTAAGCAAGTGGTTATCGACATCAGAAGCATTCCGCATCCCAAAAAGTCAAAGTAAGAAAAAGGTAAAAATTGTCGCTTCCCTGTCCCCTTTTTTCAAAAAGTCCTCTCAGTAAAAGTTGTAGATCGTAAAATTTACGAAACCACGATCCTCCGCCAATGCGATTTCCAAATGAGAAGGTCCAATGATGGTTTTTAATGCCGCTTGTTGGTTTGGTTATTGGATATTTTAATACGGTGTAGTTGTTGCTTTTTTTATTTTGATTTTACGCAGAAAGGCGTGTGGTAGAGAATACCATCCTTAAATTTTTCCTCAGCCAACCTTCGGAGAAAATGTGCTTGATACAGGATGAACCAAGACGTTCTGGCCAGTCTTGGTGATCTTGTAGTACATTTGATTGAAGTATAAGTTTTGTTAACATCCTTTGGATTTATGGATGAACTGGGGAAGTTTGTGGAAGCAGATATGATTAGCTATGGTCGAAAAGTCCATTTGGATTCGCTTGAGGATATGTTTCTGTAAAGAATGTGAATAAAGCAATAACAGATTATGCAAACCTTATCCATTATGGTGCAATAATGGTTCCTTCTCGTTTTTGTGTTCATAAAACATTTATTTCTAGTTTCCTTGATTGAATTCTTGAACGGTAGTCGTGAATAATTGATAAATGGTTCAAACGCCGATTACATCTCGGCTCGGCACATAATCGATGGCGATTATCTATCTGTGAGAAAGCCGGTCCTCCAGGAAATGGGCCGAGGGAGGAAGCGGAGGACGTCACGCCTTCACAAAGGGGCGGAAGCGAACGCCGCCTCCACCCTCTATTTATTATTAAAGTGACAACATTTTTGTTTTATCCCCTGGCGGAGGGCCATTGTGGATTCGGGGTGCCCTCCCTAATAGTCGCCTTGTTCCGCTTGCTGACTCTCATCCGTCAACGTCAACTTCAACGCCTGCCCAGATAGGGTTCGTTTAATGGGCAAACGGGTGAAGCTTTGAAGGTAAACTTTAATTAATAATCGGAAACCCGTGAAAAAATGGTGAATGAGCCGGTGGTTATTTGGATATAACCGGTGGTTTCATCAGGTTCAACTTTCTGGGAAGCGCTTGTTGCTGCTCTCTAGCAAGAAATCCCTAGCTTAAGATCAAACCAGATTCGACACAATCGCATTATTTTGTGTAACTGAAAGAGAAATTCGTAAAGAGGTCATCACAGTTAGGTTTACAAATGTGATAAACATGTGAGGGATCCTCAATAAGTGATGAGCCTTCATAAGACCACATAAAAAATGACTATTAACGAAAAAACTACATATTTTATATCGTTCTTCATTTTTAGGTAGTTGACGAAAATATCTGAGATGGTAGTAGAGCTGACGGACCAATGAATTGAAATATTGCGGAAATAGGTTGATGGAGATTTTGAATGAAGATGAATTTGAGAATGAAGATGGCTTCATAAAAAGAAGGGTTAAACGGGCGGCAGTTTCTTCCTCCTCATTGCATTACTTTCAAATGGGTCATCACGACATATACCCATGTTGTGAAAACGTGTTTCCTTAAATGCCAGTGATCGGTATACATAAATCCGTATATTCATGTTTTCCATGATGGAGTAAACTGCATCCCAAAAGATCAAAGTAAGAAAATGTAAGAATTGTCAATTCGATGTTCAGTTTTTGAAAAAGTTGTAGATCGCATTGTAGATTTGGCGAAAACATCCCGGGTTAAAATTTATGCATTCTTGACAATCGGAAGAGAAAATGATCGGTTTTTTCCATGATCGCCATGTTTTTTTTGCCCAAAAATTACGAACATCTCGAAAACGGTTGAAAAAGCGGACAAAGTGGAAGGTGACTAATTGAAAGTTTAATCAAATTTCCTAACCAGGACGATTTCCTAGCTCCACAGCCGATGAATATGATATTTATATTGACGTTTTCGTAGAAAGTCCAAAAATTAACATTTTCTCGAATTTTTGAACTTGCTGATAAGTGACTGAAGGTAGGAAGTCATATTGTTAAGCGGAAAATTTTCTAAAAAATGAGACCTAGCAATTATTAGGTCCCTTAGTTACTGTCATCTTAAAAATCATACCCACTACCTTGGGTTTCATACTCTCTATCTGTAGCAACGTGTTTACCAATTTTAGTGAAAGTTCTTTAATCGTAAGCTTACTGTGTCTGGCATATCTGAAGTTTGTCCACCACTTCTTTTGTTTTGTGTGATGTCATTCCTGAGATGGAGTCATCTATTCGATTTCCAGCTCATGTTGAAGACCTATTGCAGATCCACCTCAGGCTACTATGTCTGCTTGTTTATTATGTCAGGTGTTGGATGTACTCACCGATTATTTTGGCAGTATAGCCCTATAACTTTCCGAGTTTTGCCTTCTTTAACTTTAGCAATTTATTTGCCAGTATTTGTGTGAGTTCTTTAATTTTACTGTGTCTGGCACCTATAAAGTTGGGGCGATTTTCTGTTTGATTTCTGTGGACCCAATTTAATTTGAAAGGTGTATTGATCTTGTTATCCAAGGAATATGTTTTTGATTTTTATATGATCTTGCAGATACTTCTCTCCCCAGTTCGTCTTTTTTTTCCATTCCTCGTTTGAATCCTGCCACCCAAGATATTGTCAGGTTGTTGTGTTTACTCAGATTTTAAAGGGTTTATATTCACTGATTATAATAAATAAACTTTTTACGTGCTAGTCCTTCTATGGGTCGTAAACGGTTTGATTTTGTGAGGATGTTTGTTGCAAATGTGCAGATTCCGAGTTAGTCCCAAGTAACGTGTTCAACGGTGGGCATTGAAATACCCCTAAAGAAGTGGTAGTGGTGTCCAGCAAAAGTGGAAAGGATTGTTTATGGGATGGTAGGAATATGAGCAGTCTACAGCTTGTCCCGTAAACTGACGTTCAGGAGGTTATGGTACATATGAAATTATACTAAATTTCTAAATCCCTATTGTTCAAAGTGTTATTTACAATTGAATTAAAGATATTTCACTTTTCAGATTACTTCATCATCTTTGATATTTATTATTATTATGTAGTTCTATAGTAGTTATGCTAGTATTATGTATTTCTTGTGAATTTTATAAAGTGTTCCTATTGCATAATGTTATTCCTACTCAATTAATTAAGGTTTTAAGCTGAGATAAAAAGTCAGTGTCACGAGCGGGATTCGAACCCACGACCTTCGGCTTGATACGCCGCTACTGTACCACTTGAGCTATCGTGACTTCGATCCACTCGGGCACTAACTTCCCATCTCAACCCCACCTTTTGAATTTTGCCTCCCTTTTGCCATTTTTCCAATGTCGTGTAATTGATTGGCGGACCACGAAAAATAGTGAATTTTATGAATTATAATGAAGTATACTTCACTAAAGCTCTCCGTAGCCATTTCAGTTGTCGCCGAGAATCCAATCCGATTACACGACATTTGAAAAATGCCAAAAACGAGGGAAAATTCAAAAGGTGGGGTTGAGATTGGAAGTTAGTGCCCGAGTGGATCGAGGTCACGATAGCTCAAGTGGTAGAGTAGCGTATCAAGCCGAAGGTCGTGGGTTCGAATCCCGCTCGTGACACTGACTTTTTTATCTCAACTTAAAACCTTAATTAATTGAATGATATTAATTGGTCAAGTGGACCACGAAAAATAGTGAAGTTATTTCTACTGTAACTTTTGTTAATTCTAATGGAAAGAGCATTGAAAAATCACATAGAATATAAACGTTTACGTTTTTCAAAGTTCTTCTCTAATTGGTAATAAAAAAAAAAGCTTCAAATAATTATGAAATATCATAAAAATAATATTTCAGTCTAAGGAAGTGTAATACCACCATTCATAACTTTATTCCATAAAGTCCCTCATATCTGATAAAATGTTTTCTTACTGAAATCTTTAATTACATCGATAGGAAAACATTAAAAACGATATCAGAATTATCTGATTATGATGATTATGAAGATTATCTGATTATGAGATGGCTGTGGAACGAACTCAACGCCCGAAGAATTGATTAGGATGTCTGAAAAGAAATTGATGGAAATGTATGTATGTGGCTTATGCTACTTCTAGGACAAAGGCAATATTAGGATCTTGGTATATACATAAAGAGGAGAGCAAAAAAATTTTGTTAGAAGTTTTCCGTAATTTCGAAGACATTTAGAACTAATACATTAATATTGTACAATTCACGGTTTTTATATTTCACCGCAATTAAATAATTAAACGTATTGATCCTAGTTGAATAGTACTTCATATTTCATTATTTTAAAGAAAATTGTTAACCAAATGTTGGATTGATATCCCTTTAAAATAAGTTGTATGGATAAATTTTTTCTGAATGTTTGTAATTAATTGAAGCAAAACGTTGCTATGTGCTGTTTATGTGATAACCTCTCCATGCAAATTATAAAATATATCGATCCGTTTTTCAAAATAGGTAGTGTCACGCCTCATTGATTTCAGTCACTGTCTTCTTCGTCACACATCTTGAGACAAATCGACGCCGATAATTCACCATCGGACCCGGTTGGAAAAAATTAAGCAACTTTTCATTGTGGGCGATCGGTTCTTATTTATGGTAAATTATCCGTGACCCCGTACAAGGTGTAGCTCAATTATTCACGGGGGGAAGAGTCCGATCTGATTCAGTCCTGTAACCGGCGTTATTAAACATTCAACACTCCGTACGTGTCATTACGCATTAGATATGCAGGTACACCTGGCTCGAAACCAGAGCTACAGATTTATTCACTTGTTATGCTCATTATGCTTTCTCCGCATCTTCCTCCGCTACCGTGCGCCCGGACAATACACTTTTGAACAATGCGGCCCACGAGTGGACTTAAAAAAAGGGTAGCACACACCAAGTGTTACAACAAATATGTTGAATAAATCAATAAAACTCATAGAACAAAACCAGATCAAGAATTAACCAATTTCATGTCGGAAAAACGTTAAATAACGGAAAGAGGCTGAAACCCATACAGGCCCTATGGAAAAATTTGTCACTAAATTTGAATGAGATTGCTTGGAAACATAAAGGATTAAAAGCTCTCCAGTCAGGACAGAGAGCAGCAGGTGACGCGACACAAGAAAAACTTGTTCAGCCCAACCAATTCAAGCATTTTTATGTATGTGAGGTTACCATGCACTTTCAAACCAGATTTATATGCATATCAAATACCTAACTACCTTGCCTAGCACATTTGAATATTACTACTGTCACTAACATTATTAGTAAACCATACAACCCTTCCGTATACGAATGACTTCCCACTAGTGAGCGATAAAATATTTTGATTACAAAGGGATTTGTGAATTTTTTAGTCATAACAAAGCCAAGATTTTTGTAAGCTTCTCCTGTGATGAAAAAAATGATACCATCATGAAAAAGCATTGGTAGTTAAAAATAACTCCGAGATCATCTACTTCAATATTATTAACATTTCAAGTAATTATTCTTTACTTGAGTTATTAATGTTAACCTACAACCGTTCGAATTTTCACTCTTTTTGCCATTTTAGGTTGAGATGGAGAGTAGATGTCCGAGAGGATCGACGTCACGATAGCTCAAGTGGTAGAGTAGCGGCGTATCTAGCCGAAGGTCGTGGGTTCGAATCCCGCTCGTGACACTGACTTTTTTATTTCAGCCAAGACCTTACATAGAATGAATAATTAATTAAAAGAAGTAACTTGGTCAATTGACCTCTAATAATAATAATTAATAATAGGCTTAATAATATTACCACTTATTTTATACAAAGTATGGACGAATCTTTGGAATTTGTAATTTTACGCTTAGAAAAATTGAAAGAATTTCATTTTGTCAGTTTTTTAAAAATGTTTTTATGTCCTCGCATATTAGCCAGAGCAGTGTATTGTGTTTCATATTCATTTCGATGGTTGAATTGGTTATGGTGGGATTTGAACCAACGACTGCAGGGCCTTCGAGCTGAGAGTCTATCACGATGACCACTTGGCTACCGCGGTCCAGTTTATCAATATCCATATTTATATTTTTCAGAGTTACTCTCTAATATGTAATATCCTTTTGGGAACTATGGCAGCGAGTAACACATTCAACTCCCTAAAAAACGTAAAAACATCTGCTAGAAGAATCACTTGAATATCTTTGATCTATCAAATAACAGGTTTCAAAATAAAATACAATAAAGATCATGTCTGAGAGCTAGGATATCCTTCAGAGGTCTCAGGAGCAAAACAACTTTTTGGGCTGTATTGAGCTTTCGACGGATTAATCCACCATCTGATCTGTTTATTTAAAATAAATAAATTAGCGCAAATCATTAGTAACATAATATTAAGCTGTTACAGTTACTTTTAATAAACAGGCCTTGATGATGGTGGGATAAACCACCGAATGATCGGACAGCCCATAAGTTGTTTTACTCCAAATGACCTCTGAAAAAGATCCTATCACCCAAACTTAACTTGCTGCAGGTCGATAAACGTCCAAAACAAAACAGATCGTCCATATGAGTCTCCAAGTACTCATATATTATATTTGCATGTATTATTTCTAAAATAGAAAGGATGTTATTATAACAACATGTTCTTAGTTTTAGAATGTTTTTATTTCAATTGTTATTGGTTGGTGTAAACCCATTCTGAGATGGAGGCGTCGTTTGATTCTTTACTCATGTTCAGGGCATATGGTCCTCAGACCTACCTCTGGCTAATTTGTCTGTTTATTATTCAAAATAGCTTGATGCTCTGGCATCAGGTTATAGATGAACACCCCGATTAAAATTAAAATTTAATTTTTTTACTTCATTTATTTTTATCTACAACTGTACATGATTACATACAACCACCCAATTTGAGAGTGTGATGTTGTTTATGTGAAAAATCATTCAAGAGGTCTATTATCAATATTCTTTTCAGCTGCTTACGCGGTAATTGTGGGAATGGAGTAATCGTATTCGTGTATTAGTGTGATCTTGTAATTTACAGTGGCAACGTATGTACTATGCTGTGATGGATGAAAACATGTTGGCATGTGAATATTTCTGTGAAATGTGTTATTGTTTATGTAAAACAGGAAAAACAATTAGTCTTAAAATTTCTATTAAAAGCTTTGTAATGTTTGAATATTTGACCGATCCATAAGCTTGGCAGCCGTACACCGAAATACATTTGAGTTAAGTAGAAAGTTTTGATTTTAATGGTAATTTTAATTGTGGGCTTAGTAGGTAATAAAGCATTTTAAATCGATTTTTAAGTGTCAGTGTTTTAATCAAGTTAGTTTTCTATCAAGTTTAAGTCCTAAATAGTTAACTTTGTCGGGTTCATTGTATAAGTATATACTAGTAAAATTCCCATGGCGGAGTGTAAAAGTGATATGTTGTGACTTTGAGAGCTTAAACATTATTTTCCAAAGATTGCTCCATTTTCGATTGTTGATATGTGGTTCTGTAACAAAAGCGAAGCTTGTTAGTACTTCTTATTACTATCAGTAGTTACTTGCTACGTGCTACGAAACTTTAAGAAGCGGGATGACTTGTTATTATGGCGCTGTCATCTGCGTATTTGGCGGTAACTGCATTCTCATTAGTGGGAAAAATTTTGTACAACAGCGGAGCGAGTAAACACCCTTGAGGCACTCCTGCAAGAATTTCTTCCATCTGAGAAGTCTCCGATCCCTGGATTACTGTGAAAAATCTCTCCTTAAGGTTTGATTCTATAATCAGATAGGCCTGTTGTAAAAATAATTTTAATTTGTATAATAGTTAGTCATGCCATATTTTATCGAAAAATAAAAATTAATTTTTGTTTGATTTAGAAAGTTTTTAATTCAATTGTTATTAAAAGTTATGAAAATTTTAAATTCTTATAAAATAAGCTAAGGCTGAAAAACCTTCATTATTTAAACTCAGTCGCTATCTCATGTATATTAAATTTATACAGAGCAAGTTTGACTTCTGTACACTTTATTTTGTTATGCGAGCTGTTGAGAAAAAACCACTAGATACGTTAACTTTTATTTTTGCCTTGTTTGTCAACTAAGTAATGGTAAATAAATATATTGGTTCTTGGTTGAAGAAGTTGTAGAAAATCTCGTTTTACCAAAAAGCAATGCTCGGAATTATTGTTTTGCAAATAACTTAAAAAAGATTTCTCCAGACTGAAAACCATTTCCACTCGCTATTTTTCGTGGTCCACTTGACCAATTAATAACATTCAATTAATTAAGGTTTTAAGTTGAGATAAAAAAGTCAGTGTCACGAGCGGGATTCGAACCCACGACCTTCGACTTCGATGAAATCACGATAGCTCAAGTGGTAGAGTAGCGGCGTATCAAGCCGAAGGTCGTGGGTTCGAGTCCCGCTCGTGACACTCTCTTTTTTATCTCAACTTAAAACCTTATTTAATTGTCCATTTCCACTGTTCAATTCGGCGTCAAAAACCTTTGAAAGCGTGTACATTGATGAATATCTTGCCATTTGAAGTAGTTAAGCTTCTACCGCTCTTCTGAAGAGGTAGGCCAAAACTGTTTGGATATGAGAAACTAGAAGCAAAGAAAAGTTATTTTTCCCCAAAAGCAAAAGAAAAAAAAAATTAGGAGAAACAGAAGTTAAATTCACTCTGTATGTGTTGTAACCTAACCAACGTGCCTTTCTTTCAATACCAAAAGTGAGTACAGTGTCGGTACCTACTTTTTTCGTACACGTTTAAGTTTAAAGGTTTCCAGATGCATGAACAATTTTCATCAAACTCACACTGAAATTAACTTTTAATGACTGACTCAACCCATATCGATACACGTGTAGAAACCGAATGGCCTAACCGATTGTGCTGCCTGTTAAACAAAGGTCGCCCGAGATGAGAGCGTGGATAATGTCCAGAGACGGATTTGTGATGTATCACTCATCCAGGCCGACAACGGACCCTAATAACCTTAAATCGTAAGATACACTGACAGCTGGTTATATATTAGTCCGGGACACGAATGTTCGCCACACACCCACTAACGATCCACCTATAATTAATACTCAGGGCATTACCGCTCTTCTATTGTTCTTTAAATGATGTATGAAGTCGAACTGAGGTGTTTTCATATTTCACTGCCCTCCGCTTTATTATCCGCCCCTGGAAAGCATGGGAATCTTCTGTAACGAGCTGGATTACCCGTTTTGGAAAAGGAAATGCGTGTACCTTAATTATATTTGCCCTGGTACCTGTTAACCCTTCTGAACATACGAACGCTACCTTTTCCTCTGCCCCAATGTTCCCGCTTGTATGAAAATTCTATTACAGGATTCATGGTCATGTCTTATTTCCCCCTTAGGTTTTCATCCAACATTAATATTACAAATAATTCTACCAAGAAAATATTCAATAATTTTGCGTTTAACTATACTGGGAATACTTTTAACATCAGAACAAATGTGATACCTAAAAAAATTGACCCAAAACAAAAATAAAATAAAATAAATTGTCTTTACATAAAAACTATGAATATTGGATAAACATTATATGGAAAGACTAAACAAATATACACTTATAATAGAGTAAATAAAAAGGTAAAATAAGGCGGGAAAAATAGAGAAAAAATGAGAGATGAATACATTTAGTATGGATGATATATCAAGGTCAATCAGGTGTGAGAGAGTTATCTGTTCCTAAGTTTTCGGCTTATATTTGACTTTCTTCAAGGTGAAGGTTCAATGAAACGTTGATTTATAAACAATAAACAGAGACAATCATTGGTCAATATATAAGATGTTCGCACTCTTTGGATGACTTCACATTTACATCTATAAAGTTTTAATATTTACTACCAGTGATTGTAGCAACTTTCAAACGTTTAAACGATAATCAATGTCTTATAAACAGAAAAATTCTTACTAAAGGTCATAATTGCATGCTCTAAAATCTTCATGTCTTCACTTTAAAATCGGGCTCATAGAGTTATTTCATATAATTAATTACCTACGTTTCTTATTATATGCCGTTTTGAAATCGTATAATCCTGAAAGATTTCTCCATATAATCTGATTATATTTACTGATTTGGTTTTATTTACAATAAATCTATGTTTATATCAATATCCCAAATATCCATATAAATGATTATTCGAAAATCGTGAGTGCACTCTCAACACGGCACGCAAGAATGGCACAATAACACAGAAAACAAACACTTTGAGCCCCTGAAGATGATCTCAATAAAGATCGAAACGTTGGCACGATAAAGAAAATGTTTTTCTGAAACCTACATCACACCAGACCGCATCTCACGATTTTTGAATAATCAGTTAGGTGTTAGGTCGAAAATAACCCCCTAACCATCCCTAAAATGTAGTTACATTGCTATCCGTCAGAGCGTAGGTAACAAACATGGCAGCTATGCATGTAACAGCTGTTTTTTGTTTACATGTATTTTTATTCTTAAATACGCATTAATGAAATCAGACCAATACATTTCTTTTGTTAATTTCTGATCTGTCCTTATACTCTCATTCATTGTAGGTACATCCCTTATCCTATAAAATTGTAGGCTATTGGATCTTAGGATACAAGTTAGGTATGTCGGCACGAATTGAAGCCGTCATTGTTGTCATTTGTTAGTACTTTTCTAGTGCATAGATCGCATTTTGAATGAAAGTTGATTAATTTTCTTTTTTTATTAACTTCTCGATTTTTACAATTTAGCACAAAACAAACATAACAAGCAATCAAGGACTGTTATAGCTTTATTTTTGGTCCTACCAATCGCCAAAGTATTTCTACTCACTCAAAGTTTTTGTTTTCTGCGAGTAGAAATACTTTGATTGAATATAAAAAAATATTTTTTTGCATTGTATAAATTCACTTTTCCCACATCCTACATGTTTTTGTTAAATTTAAACAATGCTTGTAAATCGCAGGCCCTGAAGATGATCTCAATAAAGTTCGAAACGTGGCACGATGAAGAAAGTTTTCTGAAACCTACATCACACCAGACCGCATCTCACGGTTTCCGAATAATCACCGACTNATAAAAACGAGAAAATTAATTCAATGTTTTATACTTACAAAAATAGTTGTGGTTTATCTCTGATCGTGTAGTCCTGGAACACTAGGTGTTTCTCATTACTTACAGTTTGAGATGGCTTTATAACAAAACTGTTTAAACAAGAGATGTTATACTCGATCTCTGGAAAAATTATGTTTTATGAAATGTTCTTTCTCTAGACAAATGTTTACTCGCGTTCCAGAGTCGTCATGTGAGCGGCTTACTAAGTGCCGTTCCTGCGATGTTCTGTAATTCTTCTAATTTTAAAATATCTCGCACTGCGATAAGGAAGTACCATTGTCCTAAGCCTACGTGTAAAGTTTCTTACGATTATGCAAATGAAGTAAGATGCGTCTGTTAAAACGTAACCAGTAAAACGGCTCTTGTATCATAGTAGCAGGTAGATGAACATGCGAGAGATAACGGGCCAACGAAATCCCCGGGTTTAAGAAAACGTCGTTAAAACCGCGGCCCGGAATTCAAAGTTTGCGCTCGTAAACACTCCAGTGCTAAGACGGGTCGGATAATCGCCCGTCTATGTATCAGGGAAGGTTAGATGGTTATGATAGCCGGTTGATAACGTCGCATGATCCTGGAGACCGTTTGATTGCCGTCTCTGGGAACGAATGCACCTGCGACACCATAAAAGCCGCCCCCGCCGCGTTTGTACTCTTTATTAGCCCGGGAAATACACGCCGTCGGATTAAACTTCCCAGCCTATAACTCCGCCTCTAAAAGGATCCATGGATACGGCTTTTGAGTGGTACAATGACTGGTAAAAATGAATCCACCCTCTTGAAAGTGGGGCTTTTACGATATGTAAATAGGACATAGCTTCGTATAAATGTCGCTCCATCGATTCCGAAAGGGGGCTTTCTTCCTTTTGTTGATTCTGTGGAAAGACGTCTTTCATGTTTTCTTCTGTCCGATTCGCGTTTAGTGAAAATTTATTTAAAAGCGGCATCTCTTTTTTGATTAGCCTGAAAACAGTCACATCACAAAACTCTCAAATCTGAAGTAACAGTACGACCATATCATATAAGGTCATTGTAATGGGTGTTTTTCAAGTTCATCAACCAAATTTGGGAAAAAGACTGTTCCATGTAAGTGGCAGAAAAACCTTTTCACATAAAATTATTATTATAATTAATTAAGTATGATATTTATCATTTAAACGTTTAAAGTATAATATATTACGAGGTTATATCGACCAACTTTGACTATAATCGTGTTTGGGATATTATTGGGTATGTGGTCTTTCAATAAATCATATATTGTCGTCGAAAGGTGTTACCAATAAAGACAAAACACTGGTTCGGGAAATTTTAAAAAAGAATGGGTACCCGAGAAAAATGGTAAATAAATTTATAAACAATAACAATCTATGGAAGATAAACCCAAACAAAAACTCGGAAAACCTAGAAGATGAAAATGATTCTGAAATTTCCTATGTCACTTTCCCTTACATCCAAGGATTATCGGAACAGTTGAGAAGTTGTCTGAAAAGGAAGTTCCCTCAAGTTAAGTTGGCCTTCCGAAACAGTAATGCGGTTAAAAAATACTACTCACCGCTAAAAGATAAAATTGAGAAAGGACTAATCAGGCCTGCTATACAAAATTGAATGCAAAGACTGCAAGAAAGTATACTATGGTGAAACCAAACAATACCTAAAAAATAGAATTTATCAACATAAATACACAGTCCAAACTAGTAAAAACAATGAAACTGCCTTGGCACAACATGCAGTTGTTGAAGTCATACATTTTTATTTGATGATGTTAATATTGTTACAACGGAACGAAATAGTAAAAAACGAAAATTCCTGGAGGTCGCGGTAGCCGAGTGGTTAGCGTGAGAGACTCTCGGCTCATAGACGCCGCGGTCGTGGGTTCGATTCCCACCGTCGCCTCTGGCGCTTTTTTCACGATAACCCCCCCCCCAAATATGAACACACATATAAGAATTCGTCACCATGGTTAATATGCATAGATCATAAGGCAAAAAAACAACTGTTGAGTGGTTTTTTTAATGTTGATTCGTTGGTCTGTGATAAGATGTTGATAAGAGGTCGAACGTCACATGAGAGGTTGTGATAAGAGTCTAGTCAGGTTCAAAATATTAAAACGTTTGTTCGTAGTCTGAATAAGTACCACACTGGCTCTTTTTTAAAATAAACTGTTATAAAATATTAATGACTGACGACGACTTTTTTTAACCATTGTAAGTAGTGAAAAAACAATGATAACCATGTTGATCTAAAAATGTAAAAAATATTTGTTCTGTGTACAGGCGTTAACTCACCTGAGGAAGGATTAAAATAAATCCGAAACGTTGTGGATAAAAACTGGTTGTGGTTTTTTGGAGATGACCTATTATCCCACCTTCAAGGAGGAAAAATCATAAGATCATATATTGTATTATACAGTTGCCAAGATTTCGGCTCTATATTTGGCCTTCCTCAGGGGGGGCACAACAACAGAGTAAAATATAAAACTTTTTTAAATACAAATTCAGTTAATTTACAAACATAGAGATAACATTAACATTCAACTTACTTGTACGATGTCCTAAATAAAAATAATAATTTAATAACCATTTAAAAGTCAACCATTTTTTAATACACCTCTCTACACGTTTTTAACAGAAAATGTCAGGTTATAATAAGTATAGTTTATATTTCAAGTGACTACCAACATAACAAACCCCTTAGACCAAAAATTCTCTGCAATTAAATTATTATAATATAATTTATATGTACATTTATATAATCAATAACATACATAAATAATTTTTATGTACACTATTTACATAAAATATTTACCATGTAGATAGAGAAGCTTAGTTTTTTAACACATTGCTATAAATTGTACTGAATTTATTACACTCTTTTGATTACAAGAATTACAATTTTTTTTAACAAACATGGATTCTTTTAACAATCTACGGCCAAGTACTCTTTCATTATCCATGATTTTTATTTCATCAATATTAAAACTAAAATTGTGCTTCTTGTCAATCGCATGTTTAGATAACCCTGTACCTGTTCTACTGTAGTTGTTACAATCATATTTGTGGATTCTAACCCTTTCTAATAGGTTTTGTTTGGTTTGGCCGTAGTATACAGTTGGACAATCTTTTCATTTGATGCAATAAACAATATTTGACATTTTTTCTTTCTGAAGAAATGATGTTTGTAGATCCACCTGCAGACAATCAATGTAGAGTTCAATATCTTCTGTAAGGTCTTTACTAGGTGAAAGAAGGACAAAAAAGTGTTGGAATCACCAAGCTTTCGGCAACATTATGTTGCCATCATCAGGGCCTATTTATTAAGAAAATATACATAATTAATATACATTTTAACAATCTTAACAAAATAATCTCTCTAGTCTCCATACCTTTCTGAAGTCTAAAGAGCCTATTGGCACACGATCTAATGTTGTTTATAGGGTGTCCGGTGGTGGTGGTTGCGACGCTCAATATGTTGGACAAACAAACCAAAAAATTCACATTAGAATGAACCAATACAGATTGGATTGTATTCATAAAAAGCTGACCACAGGGTTGTCTTCTCATACTACAATGAATGGTCATTTTTTCAAGTTAGACTCCCCTGAGATCTTGGGTCGAGAGGTTGGCTTTGAGAGAAGACTCCTGTTGGAAAAAGTCCATTTAACGAGGAGCGCCTGCAATTTAAATGGTGACGAACTCGGTTCCATCTCAACATTTGCGGGATTATTGGAAATTTATAAAAAACGAAAAAAAGGTGGCGACCGTTAGAGGGCGCATAATGTGGAGTGCACAGAGCCTGGTAGCCTTCACTAACTGTATCAATCCAGCCTTAGATGAGACAACGTTGTGTGTCGGGTTTCATCTTAATTGTAATCCTTTGTATTTATAATTTTAAACAAGCTTTAAATTAAATTCTAGTCGTTAATGTAATACCCTGTGATAATATAATATATTTATTGGTTTTAATCACAACAATAGTTAGAAAGAACAAAAAAACTGTTGAACTTGTAAATGTGTGAATAATTAGTGAGGTAATTTATTTTATATATTATAATATATATAAAAAATGTTATTGTATATATTAAGTTATTATTTTTGTCAATCATTAATGTCATAATTACTCATTAATTTACTTTACATAGATGGCTTGTTGACCATATATAACCAAATGCTGGCCATGTGCTTCATAACCTAAACCATTGCTTTTGGTTTTTCCAATTTTTTTTTCTCTTCTTTCTTGGGAACGTATGCACTGATGTTTTTGATTTTTTGATTGTTAAAATGTATATTAATTATGTATATTTTCTTAATAAATAGGCCCTGATGATGGCAACAAAATGTTGCCGAAAGCTTGGTGATTCCAACACTTTTTTGTCCTTCTTTCACCTAGTAAAGACCTTAAAGAAGATATTGAACTCTACATTTTTTCTTTCTGTTCTTTATGTTTTAGTTTTGTAAAAAAAATTCTACCTATTTTGTTTTCAAATTTATAAACTATTTTTGCATCATTGAGTTTATTTTCAATAAAACTTTTAATTTGTTTGACATGTCTTTTACAAAGGTTAAAGGAATAAATTTTTTATTGTTAATGGATGGAGTAATCTGCCTAAGTTAATGAATGAATCTCCTCCTAATCAGAATTTGGGATAACCGTTCGATACAAGATAAGTATAATATATTGTTTAAGTAAATTCATAATGCTTTTAGTTCTTTTAATAGCTTTTTGAATTTACCTAAGCCATATATGCTAAGGATCCTTCTTAAAGAAGCCCATACTTAAAAAAAAATATATAGCGTAACAAAGTAAGTCTTTTTTGTTGAAAAACATTGCAGTTCCTACTTCAGAAGTCTGTTTTCGTGTACACCTTTCGCTTGTATTGCGTTTACAGAAAAATTATACGTATTAAAATCATAGACATTTTAAGAAAATAAAACGGAGAAAATATTACAATTAATATGGTAAATAGTAATAAATAGTAAATAGTAGTGTAACGATACAGAGGTGGCATTGTTAACAAACTGTATGTTTGAAATTCATAAGCATGCAATAAACAACAAATATATAACAATTTTAAAAAGCTTTCCACGACTTCACGTTCTCATTTTTTTATTGTGATATTTTCAACATAAGTCGTAAAATTAATACGTTTTTAGAGGAAATATTTGCTTAAACAGACAGAAAAATTGTCCATGGATTTACGTTTATAATAAATATTCCTAACGAAGTCAACATAACATTGCTTAAAATCATAAACGATCTATTAAACAATCTGACATGGAGATCTTTGCAAACTTAAAAAATATCAGCCAGGAATATATTGACAACGAGCATAAATATTTTGGTACGGAAATATCTAAATAGAAGGAAATTCCGTGATTTATACTAATCCTAGAACTGGTCTAACTTCTCAATATATTATTATCTGTATGTAAATTTTTTTTCTTAATGTGGCTCTTTTAACTATGTACGATTATATATTATTGGACATGAATTGTGTATGTCTCACGAGGTTACATGCAAGGGGATGTTACGGAAGTGGGAGTATCGATTTAAATTAACCCTTTTCTGGTGATACTAGTTTGAAAAGTATTAGGCATGGTGCCTAGGAGCTGTGAAATAAAAAAAGTAATTTTCATTAAATAATAATTAATTAAAATTAATATGTTTAGTTATCCGTCAAGGCATTTATGTTCTCTTGGCAATATGTCAGAAAATAAAACTGTGTATAATTTTATAACGGTGTGCTCCAGCTCTTAGGAGTTCAGGGTTACGTTCATTCAAAACAATACTATTTGCCGAGAGGAGCTTTTAGCACATTTTGATTGCTTAGAAAAATGGTTCCCTTTAATTAATTATAGTAGGACCTCATGGAATCATCGATATTTTTTCTAAAAATTTTAAGTTTGAAAATGTTTTATTTTCTGCTGTAACATTTGTCTAATTGTTAAAAGGATATTCAATCCTCTATTAATTAGTTTATTCATTTTTTTTAATTAGTTATTAATCTGATTATTATAATATAATTTTCTTTATTACATTATATAATCATGTAATATTACTATTATTTTCATTATCGTTACTAATTTCATTTGTTTTTTCTTTGTTTTTTCTAAATTAATCTTAAATTTCTAATATACAATAAGTATGTAATATTTTTTTCTAAATATTCTCTTTTTATCATACGTTAAAAAAATAGAATGGATTGGTTAATAGCCTTGAGATACATTAACTATAAATGTCGAAAAAGATATTTCCAAAATTACATAAATTACCTAGAATATTTTTTCTAGACTCCTAGGACTCACTGTTAAGATTGATGCTCCAACTCAACTCGAATATTTTTCGACCTTGTGTCCGTGATCTCACATCCTCGGCATCTCCTTAAAAAATATTTTTTTCTAGTTGGCCATAACCCTGTTTTTATTAAGTAATCATAATATTGAAATTCATATTAAAGATATGAAAGATAATAAACCTATTTTTGTATTGTAGCGAAACTATTACATTATATAAATTGGTCAAGCGGACCACGAAAGTAGTGAATTAATGATTTAGAAATGAAGTACACTTCACTAAAGCTCTCCGTCACCATTTCAATTGTTGTCGAGAATCCAAACCGATTACACGACATTTGAAAAATGGCAAAAGGAGGGAAAACTCATAAGGTGGGGTTGAGATGGGGAGTTGATGTCCTAGTGGTTCGAGGTCACGATAGCTCGGGTGGTAGAGCGGCGGCGTATCTAGCCGAGGGTCGTGGGTTCGAATCCCTCTCGTGCCATTAGCTTTTTTTCATCTCAACTAAAAACCTTAATTAATTGTNACAGACTACAAAGATATCTGAGCACCTCTTGCTTTTGCACCACTTTGTACATCCAGATGGCATTTTTTAAAGAAGTCGTACATATAGGCATATACATCTCTATTATTTTTAGGAGCTGCGAGCTTAAAATAAATGGCCTCTATGTTTTTTTTGGTTTATGATTTTCAGAAACTTCTTTCTTTGGTCTTCACAACACATTCGAGCAATAAGTGATCGACTCTCCTCACCATCCCTCGATGCGCAGTTCGGAGACGAATTGGACTTAATTTTGTATAGATATGCTCCACATATACCATGGGCAAGTCCTAAGACGCGTTATTGAAAAGAAAAAGGCTTTGCCTCTCCCTCCGTCCTGAAACCATGGTTTCTTTTGTATCGTAGGGAATAAAGCACGGTAATATTTTCCCGCGCTAGAAGTTTTGAAGAGCTTTTGCCATTTTCCGATAAGTTCTTTTTTTGACTGCCTTATTATATCTCCACTGGTCAATTGAATGCCTAAGGGAATTCCCCCAGACGTTGCTAACTTGGCTGAATATCTACTTTTTCGTTGAAATGTACGCCTGCATGCCCTTTCACCCATCATATGCCCACGGTTTTTCCTTGCTCAGTTAAATTATCTATATTTAACATACATTATAAATTATATACACGCAAGAATGACACAATTACACAGAAGACAAACACTTTGTGCCCTGAAGATGATCTCAATAAAGATCGAAACGTTGGTACGATAAAGAAAATATTTTTCTGAAACCTACATCAAACCAGAACGCATCTCACGATTTCCAAATAAATAAATTATATATATTTTTACTTTATATAAGAAAATACTCATGTCTGGTGTTGATCTTAAAATTGCGGAGTTGAGATACCTTGCTCAAGCTATCAGTCCGAATTATCCCGAAGAATATTTGAAAAATATTCCAATGCTTTAAAGATTGCTTTCCTTCTGCTTTGCAAGAGCTGCATAGATTCAGCAAGAGGTACGTCTCATGATAGTCATTAAGGCTCTCATGAAAAGCACACCCCACGGATCCATTAAATTTTGAGCCGTCAGTAAAAATGAGACAGTAATCAGAAAAAATTTCGAACCTATCCGCTGTAAATAGCTTCTCTGTTAACTTGCCTGGATAGTCTGAGTAGTTTAATTCTCGGCAAATTATTTCATTAATTAAGGCTATATTTCAGACCAAAAATGGGTGGTATTGGGTTTTTGTATGCCGTATAAATTGTGGGAAAAATATATTACTCGTATAATAAAAGAAATAATCTAGGGAACGATCTAGACCAGTATTTTGATTCATTTTAATTTTTTCACGTTTACTTTTTATGAAATGAAGTAACATTGGTTACATAGCATCCCAACCTCATGAAAATGGTACATCAAGCAGATTCTGAGTATTATTATTTTCTACAGACATAAAATTCAAGCATCAGATAAAAAACTTTCAGTCGTAAAACTTCAATACAGAAGTTAAAGGGTTTTTAGTTGTTTTGTCAATAATCTTTTATCCTGTGCTTTTGATTAGATTCTGGTGCATTTTGTTCTCCATTGGAGCCTTGATATTTGTACATTTATGCAATTTTTGTAACGTTTTTTTCATAATCGATGGTTCTTTCAGCCGGGCTTCTTCATGGTCGTCACGCATCTCACTCCCAAGACATGGGAAGCCGCTTAATAAATGATGGCACTGAATGGGCCATCGGATTACAGAAGGGGCGCGGGTCGCCTCAGGTGACAACAATACTTGTCACACGCATTGCCGCGACTATTCATCAAAACAATTATCAACAGTCGCGTCTGCGGCTTTGAATAAAACGGCCCGGGTTCTGCGAGGGACAACTTAATCGACTTTTAACGATCGACTCCATTGTCGCCGTCTGATTAATCAATTATCAGTGATCGATAAGATGCGACCTATGTGGAAGGTGATTTATTTCAAAAAGATGGCCCATTGTGAAAAGCGTGCGCCGGAACGAACGCTGCATCCATTGAACAAAACAAAAGTCTGGGCATGAATATTGTTGGTTTAATTTTTCAACCGGATTCTGGCTGGATTATTTAACAGAATAAAAATTCTGAAGATATAGGGAAAAGTATAATTGTAGTTGTTATTTATTTTTGTCATTTCTGTACGTATTTTCCATTATAATTATTAATTAATCTTTATTTAAGGTATTGGTTGAAATGAGAACTGTAGTGTCACGAACGGGATTCGAACCCATGACCTAAATACAACCACAACTAGAGATCACCTTGCAAAACTTAAATCAATAATGCAAGGTAAATTGCTTTCCTTACCGCAAATTTAACGTTATTTCGGGTGACACAAATCAATTTGTCTGCAGTCAGTAATTCTGAAGTTTATAAGCAATTTAATGGACCTAAGTCGAAAAATGCCCAAAACCTGAAATTGTTTCTTTACCGATGAAATTTGAACAGGGGTTTGTAGGAAGGTTTTTGTTGCACATGGTGAGTAGAAAGACCGGAAATTTTTCACACTGTGTGTTGCCAGGCACCCTGTATACATCCAAATATAAAACCAACGCCAAAATGGCGCAAAAGATGCCGAAGCACGTTAAGAATTGAACTATTAAAAACATCCTGCACCTAAAAAATAAGCGCTACAAATGGCATAATGTCTTATTGAATGTATAAAAGTATAAAGTTTTGAGTATTTTTTTAGAAATTTAGTTTTCAAAATTGTGTATAATCAAATTTAAACAAACAGATATTAACTACTACTATTAAATTAATTATATTCATTATATTTCATGGTCCGATTGACCAAATAACTTCTTTCAATTAATTAATCTTTTTTAAAATATTGGTTGAAATAAAGAAGCCACGAGCGGGATTCGAACCTACGACCTTTGGCTAAATACGCCGCTGCCCTACCACTTGAGCTATCGTGAGTTCGATCCACTGGGACACCAACTTCTCATCTCAACCTACTTTTTGAACTCACTAGGTTTTGTGGTCAGCTTGACCAATTAATACCTTTCAATTAATTAAGGTTTTTAGTTGAGATAAAAAAGTCAGTGTCACGAGTGGGATTCGAACCCATGACCTTCCGCTAAATATGCCACTGCTCTACCACTTCAGGTATAGTGACTTCGATCCACTCGGACACCAACTTCCCACTTCAACCTACCTTTCGAATTTTCCCTCTTTTTTGCCATTTTTCAAATGTCTTGTAATCAGGATTCGATTCTCGGCGACAAAACAAATGGCCATGGAAATCTTTATTAAAGATATACTTGGTTTTACTTATAAAATCCATTATATTTCGTGGTCCGATTGACCGAATAACTTCTTTCAATTAATTAATCTTATGTAAGGTATTGGTTGAAATGAAAACGACAGCTCAAGTGGTGCTGCCTGTTTAGCCGAAGGTCGTGGGTTCGAATCTCGCTCATGACACTAACTATTTCATCTCAACCAATACCTTACATACAGATTTATTAATTAAAAGAAGTTATTTAGTCAATCGGGCCACGAAATATAATTGGTTTTATTAGTAAAACGAAGTATATCTTTACTAAAGATTTCCATGGCCATTTCATTTGTCGCCGAGAATCGAATCCTGATCATCTACTTCAATATTAATAACATTTCAATTCATTATTCTTTACTTGAGTTATTAATGTTAACCTACAACCGTTCGAATTTTCACTCTTTTCGCCATTTTAGGTTGAGATGGAGAGTAAGTGTCCGAGAGGATCGACGTCACGATAGCTCAAGTGGTAGAGTAGCGGCGTATCTAGCCGAAGGTCGTGGGTTCGAATCCCGCTCGTGACACTAACTTTTTCATCTCAACCAATACCTTAAATAAAGATTAATTATTAAAAGAAGTTGTTTAGTCAATCGGGCCACGAAATATAATGGATAATTATCAATTTTTACATTACAAACCGGGGACCGCGGTAGCCGAGTGGTTAGCATGAGAGACTCTCACGCTGCGGTCTGGGTTCGATTCCCACCGTCGCCTCTGGCCCTTTTTTCCCGATAATCCCCAATTTGAACACACAAGAATTCGTACCATGGCTAATATGCAAGATCATAAGGCCAATAATAATAATAATAATAATAAAATAAAAAAAATAATACATTACAAAAATTTCCCAGAATTTTTTATTCTTTTTTTATCTTATTATACTGCTTCTCTTTAAGCATACCCCAATATTGCTTTCATATACATATTATATAATACATACATAAGTATACATCACATAATAAATGAATAAATTGATTGATTAAAAGAAGGAAATCAGAACAACGAAATAGTTTTACACATAAGTAAATAATTACTATAAGGTCTTGTACGCACTGGGATTCTTTGAGTCGACTCTTTGAATCTCCGGAGAGTCTCGGCTGCGTCTAGCCTGAGACCGGGCTGCCCCGACTCATTGTTGCGATGAATCAGATGTGTTGCGGGCTAGCATTTTCGGACTCTTTTGAATCCCATTTGATGTGAGATTCTTTGACTCAATGTTGTGCAACATTTGCCAATGCAGACGTGAATCGGAACAAGCGCTCTTGCTTCATTTGTTTAGTTGACGTTCTAGTGGGTGTTTTCTTGAAGATTGGGATACTGTCTTGTATTAAAGGTATGTTCTGGAGTACCGACTTGACTTTACAGTTTATTGACGATATACATTCCCATCTGTGTTTGTGGGATATATCATTCACGGAATACAGAAATCGGAAATTGAAAAGCCAAACATTGAACGGTTTAACCCAAAAATTCAGTGTTTCCGCCGCCGAAATTGAAAAAAATGCACACATTAAAATGACTGTAATGCACTTCCGATTGGATGCACTACGTACAATGCAAAAAAGAGCAAGGGAAATTCCTGAGGAGAGCTAGTTCCCCCGTCATTTCGCAGGCACTGATGAATGTGAACTGAATCTTGGTCTGGACACAACAATGAATCTACGCAACCCCGAAATCTGTCCCGCAACATGAATCGATTCAAAGGATCTCAGTGCGTACTAGGCTTAACACACATGTACAACAACACTAAAGTCTTTTTTTTTTATTTTTTATCGGCCTTATGATCTTGCATATTAGCCATAGTACGAATTCTTGTGTGTTCAAATTGGGGGTTATCGGGAAAAAAGGGCCAGAGGCTACGGTGGGAATCGAACCCACGACCGCGGCGTGAGAGTCTCTCATGCTAACCACTCGGCTACCGCGGTCCCCGAATGTATCACAGTATTACATATCAATATCACATTCTTTCGAAATGCGTATATCAATTTATACAAGTCCACATTTCCAGTTGAAAGCAAGCTTTGCCAGCAAAATGGTCGCTCAAAATTTGTCAAACGTACACAACCTGTCGAAAAATTTCTGTCTTGCCTCTTCATATTCTGGGCTCATTAAAATTATATGCTTTATGTTTTTCCGGATCATCGTACGTCTCGCAGTTTGGAGTAGCATTTTATGTTATTTAATTTTATGCATATATGCAAATGCAACGGTTTTAGCGAATCCGGGATTTCGAAGCGAAAAATTCTTGTGTGCCATTAATTTCAGGGATTAATTGCCTAGAATGTTGGAAGCTCGAAAATTGGAAAATTATGCATTTACATTTTGTATCTTTTGTCACGTAGATTGATTAAAAAGCATCCATCGGACATTGTAAATTACTATGAAAATTGGACTTGCTACTTTTCGAAGCATTCCTTTTCCCCTGAATTACAAATTATCTATGTTTGAAATAAAAGAGATTCAGTCTACGATTGAATAGACCTCTTCCACCTCTTTACGTCCTGCCCAGGTTCTACAAACTTTCGAATATAATATTTCTATCAAGAGTCAGAACTGCCGAAGTATTACTGAATTGCATGAATAGCAGAAATATTGTTGTTTCCGTTGAATTTGGGTTGTGGTCAAAAGGACAAATACCAGTGTTGTATCAACGCCAATCTTTCAATAATTTTTATTGCCTTCCTCAGGGTACCACAGAGACAGATAACAATTAATCAAAATACAATTTTTTGTTTCATTTTGGCTACTCACAGATACTCAGTCAATATGTAAACAAATGGTTATACATCATGTCACTCATTTTTTATAACCTCTTCTTCACACACTCATTTTAAGATATATGTACATAAATAAATCTTATGACCTGGTACTGGCACTTACAATAATTTGATTTTAATAATTTTACAAAAAACAATAAAAGTCCGTATTTTCCAAGTGTCAATCTTTCAAATTTTGAAACCCTCTCAGTCACCACGTCAGCAAACAAAAACTGACATTTACTTACTTTACCGAATTGGTTTTGGCCTATTTGCCAACATTGCCTTAGTTTCGTAGGTGGGATTTCATTAGTGTAATGACCCCCAGGGCCGAAAGGGTTGTAAGCAGCTTAGCTCCGGGCTTGATTACTTGCCTCCTAAGTCCCTTTATGAAGGGTGCGGTCTTCCGACCCTATAATTATCGCTGGTCTTTTATATCCCTACTGGGACACCTTAAACAATGCCGGGGTCTTATTAGCTAAACATATCAAATTGGGCTATCAGTAGGCTAGCGTTCAATGGGGGGATGAGGGTGCTTTATTACCCCGTCGGCTTTACCGTCCCCTGGTTTAAATTTGATGTTGTACAATTAAAAGCATACTATTTAACTCGTATCATTTTCAACATATCCTCTTTACTAAAATGATAATTATCCGGACCTTGGTTAATTTTAACTTAACTTTTTAAGCTCATCAAATTTTTGACTTAGTATTAAAATTTTTTTTGAATTTATATAAACTTTCAATTTGTTAAATTGATATTGTTTTATATTCTACAGAAAGAAAGCTTAGTGTATCGAGGCATAATCTTTTATTTAATTCGGGCTCATTGGACTACCCTCAGCAGCTGGAACGGGTCATTTCCATATTCTAGTTTCCGTACACCGGACGATATAAATTGGCTGCTGAGGATGGTCCAATGAGCACAAAACGTACAAAATAAATAAAATATCTTTATGCCATGGAATAGCTTTTTTTTCTTCACCAACCATCTAATTTATAATTATTCAGAAATCGTGAGATGCGGTCTGGTGTGATGTAGGTTTCAGAAAAACATTTCTCTATCGTGCCAACGTTTCGATCTTTATTGAGATCATCTTCAGGGCCTGGGATTTACAAACATTGTTTACATTTAACAAATACATTTAGGATGTACAAAGTGAATTTATACAATGCAAAATATATTTTTTTAAATATTCAGTCAAAGTATTTCTACTTATTCAAAGTGTGCCAGTGAAGTCTTTTCTATACCGAGTTCTTCCCCACCCCTTCAAAATCCAACATATATAAACGTAAAACAGTAATATCCCACTGGCACTACATCCTAAATGTATTTGTTAAATGTAAACAATGTTTGTAAATCCCAGGCCATGAAGATGATCTCAATAAAGATCGAAACGTTGGCACGATAAAGAAAATGTTTTTCTGAAACCTACATCACACCAGACCGCATCTCACGATTTCTGAATAATTATCGATTAACGGTCACAAATCACCACACACATCTAATTTATATTGTATCCAGAATAATTTATTTAACAAAAACTTCAATTTGAGTAATTTTATAACATTTTAAAAATAATGCATTATACTTTTGTACCTTTATTATTTGTAAGACTATTTGTTGCATTAGGTTCAGAACTGCGAAATTCCCCCAGCGCTCACTAATTCAAATAAAGGCTTATCCGAAATGGGGAAAAAAGTGTCAGTACTCTGGGGATGGAGGCATCCAATTACCGTAAAGAACGAATTCCCATTAAATAAGCGAATCTCCGCTGGTAAAGGTGGTGGGTATTACATGTAAGCAGATTACCAAGCTACAAGGGACTCCCTAATTGAGCGGAGGGATTTATAATTGTATTTTAATACCCCACGGGAGTTAAAATAAGGGGGCCCCGCGGCTTAGGCCTCTATGAGAAGAAAGGGTTTGCATTCTTTGACACTGACGGAAGACAATTTAAAAGGGGATTATTTGCGCAAGGAGGTGATTAGCCCCAGCAGATGCGACCCAGGTGCAACCCGGTGAATAGGAAAAAAATACTATAGCGAAACGTAGCTCAATTAAAACATAGCTTTTCAACCTTTTAAAACGCAAATGTTCATTCTTGAGCGACAGTCTGGCAGCATTATTCAACTTTTAGTAGGGTAATTTTCTACATCGTTCTGCCTATTGCTATTTTACACTGTCATCATTGATAAGTACAGTAACAAAAATTGACAAATATAAAAATTTCAACCCTTCTGGTCTCCCTTTTTTGAGGAAGACTGACCATCTAACACACAGAGCAACCAATGAATCTAAAGATTAGATAAAGGGAAGACAGATCTAAATCGACCCTGGATTGAAAATAACTTAACTTCAATTTCTTTCCCTAGCATCCCTCACCAAAAAATATTACAATGTATTGATTATAAAACAATTTAAATAGAAAAAGATAAACAGTTAGAGAGCAGATGTAGATTGAAGATATGTAGAAATCAATAGATAAAGGGTGCAAGATAAATATATAGATGGACAAAGATAGGTAGAATTAAAAATAACAAAATTGAGAAAGAGAAAGAGAGAGAGAGAGAGTGAGAGAGAGAGATAGATAGATAGATAGATAGATAGATAGATAGATAGATAGATAGATAGNAGGCCATACTGACAAGACTACGCATAGGTCATACAAGAATAGCGCACGGGCACCTTATGGCGACCGCGTAGGTGCCTGTTATGTAAGGATGAAATAACGGTCGAGCACCTCTTCAATTGTAGAAGGCTTGATGTATATAGAAAATATTTTGGCAAATCATCGGACCTGTGCGTATTCTTAGGCACGGCAGCGGGCACAGATCGCTGTTCCGGTACCTCAGTGCTATAGGGATTTTTAAATGTATATAGTTTTATGCGTTTGTGTTTATTATATTTATTGTTTATATTTATTAGCTTGAAGGGAAGGCGTGATTTAACCCCGCCCGAGGAATATCGAGTACTCTGGAGTGAGTGTGTGACGTCTGGAGAGTAAAAGTAAGTTATTAGCGAGAGTGAAGTGGGTTCAACCCCGCCCCAAGGAATACCGAGTACTCTGGGGGAGTGGATGTGACTAGAGCTCTATGTTTCTATCGAGTGTTGTGTTTGTGTTCATTTATTGTAATGAATGTAATTTATTAGCGTGAAAGGAAGGGGTCGTTTATAACCCCGCCCCGAGGTATATCGAGTACTCTGGGGTGAATGTATGAGGTCTGGAGAGTAAAAGTAATTTATTAGCGTGAAAGGAAGGGGTTGCTTATAACCCCGCCCCGAGGAATATCGAGTACTCTGAGGCAGTGAATGTGGCCTGACATCTATGTTTGTGGTGATGTATGTTTTGCTTTTATTCTGTATTTGACAACCTGAGGTACAAATGAGAGATTAGCATTCTAGAATATCAACGTAGTATATATCTGATGATAGTTTTTAAAACCGTTCCAAACACAAGTTTCCTTATCACATGGCGGTATGAACTGATAGGTGAGTTTGGCCTAAAACGGAAAAAGAGTGAAACTGTGATACGAACTGACAGAGTCACTATTGCTTCAAACTAATAGGGTGCGTCATAAAAATGACCTATTTTATTTTCTTGGAAATTGTCATCACTTTTAACCTTTAATAGGTTTTCAAACCAATTGGAATTGATACCACTTTAATCCGTGTTAAATTAAACATTAAAAAAAAACGATTTCTGCTTGCCTTCAGTTTTGTCTTAGAGTTTGAATTAACAACACGATGGTAAATTTTGAAGTATAAAATATTACGCCACTATTGGAAACATATGTTTTCCGCAGCCGAAACAACCCATTAGATAGTGCGGCATTTGAAGAAGAAAACGGCTTTTTTCTCTTTCTGAACAGACGGTGTGCAGATGGTTCCAGAATTGTGAAGACAGTTGCATCGGCCTCGGGAGGAAGGAGGGTTCTAGAAGAAAATCATCCATTCAATGAGGAAACTCTGCGTGTCTTTGTGAGGCTGCCCAACGAAAACTACTCGGGAATTAGCAAGAGAGCTGGAAGTTTCCCAATCCACCACAAATCGAAGACTGCATAACTAGGGGAAAGTGAATCGCTCATAAGCGTGGTTCCTTATGAGCTGATTATTGAGCAGGCACGACACCGATTGAAATTTTTTCAATATCTTTTAAAAAACCATATTGCCTTCGATTCTTCAAAAGAATAGTTACTTGCAATGAAAATTGGATATATTTGAGAAACCCCAAGACCATGAAACAATGGTTAGACTGCCTCTACCAATTACTAAACAAGGGCAATTCGACAAAACGACAACGCTCTCTGTAATTTGAAATTACGACAGCATAATTCATTCGAGTTCATTCGTAGGTCGAACCATTAATTCAACACTTTATTGTAAGCAGTTACACAAAATGTATGAGGTTTTGACCCAGTGTTATACAGGATTAATAAATAGAAATCGGCTTTTGTTTCAACAAGATAAAACCCGACCACCCTCTTCTCGTTACACGAAACAAAAAATAACAAAACTAGAAGGAATTGAGCTTCTCCCTCACCCTGCTTACAGTCCAGACATAGCACCTTCGGAGTACCATCTGTTCCGGCCAGTGTCTCATCATCTTCAAGGAAAAACTTTTAATTCAAAATGAAGTTGCAGAATTCTACCGTTCGAAACCCAAAGAATGGTGTTGTGAGGGAATCCAACATCTGGCCTCGAGATGGCAACAAACCATAGNATATATATTGTATGGATTAAGGTATGATCAAATAACCAAACTTTCGATCTCTTTTAAGGTCATCATCAGGGCAAAATAACTTTAAATATGTCTATAGATTGACGTAATTATGTTTTTTACAGGGGATCTCAAATTTCTTGAAGACCGGCCGTCATTATTTGAAAATAATTCCTGGAGCTTGATGGCTGGAGAAATGTCTATGTTAATGTCTAAATTATTCGTAACAAGTATCTAATCAGCCAGTTGAGTAGGTGATTCGCTATCCAATATTTAGATTAGACAAATATCTGGATTGAGTCCTAATCGCAACGCATATCAATTATGCTAATTTAGACACAATTTAGTTAATACGAGGGTTAAGTGTGTGGACATTAGACGGAGAGTTGGCACTGTATCAGTCCGAGTGGCATTGTTTCCTGCAGTGAGGGGGTGGAAAAGGGTAGTCGCAAGGGGTAGATGCAGCGATAGCACCGCCTCAGGAACGTCTATCGCAATTTAATCACTGGAGACGTTAGCATTTAATTACACTGATTAAAGGGTTTTGTCTTTGACAAATGCCCAAGGAGTCGGATTAGGAGTCGGTTTAGACTTGTCAAAGGCCCAGGTGATAAGAGGGGCCGAGTTATTGCCCCGGGCTTAGGGCCTTTCACTCCTCGGACATTTGCATGGGCCTTGCATTAGCCCTCTCGGTTCTCAATTATCAGATGGGGAGACGCATATGTCCTCCTTCCACGGTTATGAATGGGACGCTACTCACAAGCCCCGCTTAATTAACCTCAAACTCCGGCAATCAAACTTCAAAATCGCAATTCATGCCGTGGATCAAAGCAAGTTCGCAAAGCGAAAAAGCCCCTCTCTCCCTCTGCATTCCATAATTATTAAACGATTTCATTTACTGAATAAATAATTTACAATACAAAAATAACAATAACCAATGTTTCTAAACCGACCAAAATTAATTAAATTTGTTATGATGATGAATATGAATGATGATGAAGACAGGGTTTTTTGTTCACCGAGCATTTAGCTTTCTGGCTTATTGTACTTTCCTAGTTCCTTAGTTCAGGGTAGTTGAATCGATCCTCCTCTTATGGAGTACTAGGTCAATGATTTTTGTTGTTGCAAATACTTTCCCTGGGTTTTCTTTGTATCCCAGGTTGGCTCCATTGTGCAGTTGCATCCCTTTCAAAGATGATAGGGGAGGCTGTTTTTCCTTCTCATTACATAACCTACAAATCGGGTCATCATTGAATATACCCAATGATGGAGACCCCACCTGCACAAATTTACGCTTAATGATTTAGTCATAAATATTTTCGGCGCAAATTGAAAAATATTTCCACATAAATATTTACAGCGTGTGTATTTGCTTAAGTTGTAGGCAGACGGGCAAAAAATCATTCGTGCCTCTATGTGGCGCAAATCCTTCGATGTTCCTTAAAAAAACCGACTAGGTTCCAAAGTGTGTGCGTTGAATGTGGGATAAATGCATGCGAGTGTTGTCACGTCCTCACTCACAGAAGTGACCGCATATCCATAAAAATTTACGCCGTGTGTAATATTCGGTGTGGACACACCTTTATGAAGATGTTTTCTCAGATGCCATGACCAGTGCGAAATCCTATCACTTCCTCTGAGTTTAGCCCTCTCAAATTGTAGCAGTTTGCCAATTTGGTGAGGGTTGTTTCAGCATAAGCTTACTGTTTCTACCACCTCTAGGGTTTATCCACTTCTCCAAAAACCAAAAATCTAGATTATCAATCATTTTAACTCCAATCATATCAAGAATTGGAATTAGTAAAGTTCTAATTCACAGCCGTCATACTTCTGTTGGACCTTATCTAATATTCACGGTATAACAACCATTTGAAAGCTACATTTCTCTTCTTTACTCCCGAGTGAACAACCATTGGTTTTAAATAAGGAAAAAAATAAGAATGAAATAGATAAAAACCTCAAACGTTTTATTTTATAAGTAAGGTTCTAAATTATTTAGGGAGGACATTACGCGTTTATGGGGTTATTAATCCATGTAAAATCCCCTATGAATCTGTGGAGTTTTTCAAACCTACCACCATTTTGTGATTTTTCAAAAAAATTGATCAATGGCTAATAATATGAAAATTTTTACTGTATTTTACAAAAACACATGCATCAAGGGATATTTTAGGAAGTAAAAAGTCTACACAATTTTCTTATTGCTAAAAAAAATTAGTTTACCATCTTTCTAGGTCTGTAGTTTTGTGGCTAAATAATTGTGCATTGTATTTATTGAAATTTATATGAATTTTCTCGCACAGATTGTTTCTTTTTGTGTTTTTGTAATACGTTAACATTCATTGTATGTGCTGCCTGTTTTTTTTTAACAAGAAAACTTGTGTTTCTAATAAAAGCAAAGTAAAAGAAAACAAACTGCTAAATACAATAACAAGCACATATCCATTTGGTAAACACGAATTGATTTCACAATAATTCAAAGGCCCTAACAGAAGGAATAAATAGATGCTTCAATTGTCTACCATTTCACATTTTACAACATATATGAAACATAAATGATTGTCACAATAACTCGCAGACAAACAGACGCAACATAGTAGATAAAAGGAAGCAAGAATTTTTCAGAATAGTAGAATTGTAACGATGTAGTGATTGAGGTTGTGGTGAAGGTTAGGGGTGCTTATAATCTAAAAGCAATTGTGCCAAGCTTTCGACTTCCTCTGGGCTTTGTGCTTCAGGTCTGTATTTGAGTTCAATGTTGTTGGAAAAGGCCATGTTGAATAGTCAGAACCTCAATGGACATATAAAGTCTTGATATTAAGAAGCAGTTATTTTTGGATTAAGAAGCATCCCAAAACTTGACCAAAACTTGGATCGTTACATCATTTCAATTGTTCAACTGTTGGTCGTTCCTTTCAAACATTTATATCTCAACTATTTTTCCTTCAATCAAGAAATTAAAATATTAAAAATGTGTAGAGATTAGTGACTGTTAATCGATAGTTATTCAGATATCGAGAGATGCGGTCGGGTGTGTTTGTTTGAATATAAAATATACTTTCCATTGTATAAATTCACTTTTCCACATCCTAAATGTAATTATTAAATGTAAACATTGTTTGTAAATCCCAGGCCCTGAAGATGATCTCAATAAAAGATCGAAACGTTGGCACGATAAAGAAAATGTTTTTCTGAAACCTACATCACACCCGACCGCATCTCACGATATCTGAATAACTAAATATTAAGAATATTTAGAGATAATCGTAAAGTATTACAGTAATAATATAATTTTCGTATAATTGTGACTAACATATTCTCAGGTCAACTGTTATACGTTGATCTTTTAATTTTCTAGAGAAAACAAAATTCTGCCCTTAATTTATCTCATTGAATTTATAAATATACCCTTAGTTATGCTAAGTTTTAAATTGGTAATGTCAATTAGAGGTAAACACACTTAATCCTTAAGCCAAAACTAGGATAATTTTTTAGGATTTTTCAATGTTTACTTTTTACAGAATTTAAAATGTTAATTCAATCTTCTTTGAATTCTGAAGCAATTAACTATTTAGTTTTCATGTTTGTTTTCTTATTTTAAATTTTTAAACTTAAAAATGCCACTTAGTCCTGAGGATGTTGCGCGTGGTGTGGCACTCATTGATGATGGACATTCCCTAAGTTATGCGGCAATTGCCAGCGGAGTTCCCTACGAATCTCTGCAAGACGCCGTTAGACGTTTTCGAGAAACTGGGTCCAAACATAGAAGGCCCGGTTCTGGATACCCTAGACCTAGAGTAACAGAACCACAGGATGAGCGTTTTTTGACTGAGAATTTTGCGAAATCGGCACCTTACTGTTGTTCAAGCGTTTCATCAGCTCCAGGTTGTTCGAGGTGCCCAAATTTAACCAAAACAAACATTGGTGGTTTTTCGATGTTTGGTCTGCTACTTTGAGATACTACACTATAGATGAGTGCAGATTTGTTCTATAATCTCCAGATAGGCGTGAAAGAGAGTGGAGAAGACGAAATGAAAGGATGAAAAGGACGCCTAAATTTTTCCGTTTCCAACGTAGCTCAGTGTTGGTGCGGGCGGGAATTTGTGTGAAGAGACGCACAGAGTTGGTTGTTGTTCATGAAAGGTCTCTGACGGCCTCTCGCTATGTGGATGAAATTTTAGAGCACCATGTTTGCCTATCTTCGATGAAATCAGCGACAATCCTATTATAACGGAAGGTAATGGTTGTCCACATGTCTCTCGCAGAGTATAAACTTACCCTCAACAGCATAACATCGGGGTCTTAGCCTGGCTAGCCTGTTCTCCAGACTTGAACCCCATCGAACATTTATGGAATATCCTCAAAGACAAATAAAAGCACGTCCATCACTTCCTGATTCACTTCTCGATCTTGAAAGTCTTTTTCGTGAAGAATGTGCGAATTTCCAGCAAAGAGTCATCAGCATGGTAGAAAGTATTCCGTGGCGTTTAAAAACGTTAAAAAACGTGTAACTGATTAATATATAAAAATATATATAAATCAAGTTATATTACAAGTGGGTGGAATTTTTTTCCTGTCAGTGTATTTTTTAAATAACACACCCATAATGTTTGCTTATGGAAGATGTCAGGCTATTTCTTCGAAGGTCCATCGGCACCCTCCCTTGTAAACTACAGGGCAATAAGTAATAAATATATCCCCAAGGCCATTCACACTACCTGTTTCTCACGATATTTCTCATGGCGCTGTTTTACGACCTGGGGTGAGACTATACTGGAAAAAAGGAAGGTGTAAATGATGATACGGTTTCTGAGTCAGTGCGGTCTCCCGTTGGTTGGAGCCCGATAGGCGGACAATACCCATTGTCTATTAATTCTATTAATTCGCTGCGACGGGAACGAAAAGGCACCTGACTCAGTCTGACTCAATGCGTTATGTATTCGCATCAGGAAAAAGACCGTCGGCGAAACAAGGCTGTTATTATCTGACCGTGGATTGCCGGCGGGAACGGAAAATCGGATTGCTAGTTTTGCGATATACCACTTAGTAATGCATAATGATGTTTTTCAATATGCGAATCTCGTAGAGATCTGGCCGATTCGTTTATTGAACTCGCAAGGCTTTTCATTCGCAAACGTCATTTTTTCTGCTAAACGATTTAACTTTGTATACTCTCAAGGATGAAATTCAGAAATAAATTCTAGCAAAATATTAAATAAAATATATAGTAATAATAAAAATCGATTAGATTTCGTGACCTGATTGACCAAATAACATCTCTCAATTAATTAATCTTTATGTAATGTATTGGTTGAGATAAAAAATTCAGTGCGTGTAGTAAAGCTTAATTTAGTTAATGAATTAAACTATATTTGTGTAATTTTTTTTAATGGTCATTTATTGTAAACATAGAGTTTTTAAGACTAATTTGTATTAAACCCATTATATTTAGTGATCGATTGACCAAATTACCTCTTTCAATTAATAAATCTTTTTATTTAAGGTTTTGGTTGAAATTGAAATGTCAGTGTCACGAGCGGGAGGGGGTATATTATAATGTAGCAAAAGAAAAATTATAATAATAAATCACATAACATTGAAGACTCTTTAGTACGAAACTTTTGATACAAAGCATATAATCCATTTATTTTCTTTTTCAATTCAGAAAAATTTAAATGTAGTAATAATTTCAACTAATTAAGGTTTTTAGTTGAGATAAACGTCAGTGTCACGAGCGGGATTCGAACCCACGACCTTCGGCTCAATACGCCGCTGCTCTAACCACACTTGAGCTATCGTGACTTCGATTCACTCGGACACCATCTCCCTATCTCAACCTACAACCTTTCGAATTTTCCTTTTTTTTCCATTTTTCAAATGTCGTGTAGCAAGGATTCGATTCTCGGCGACTTTGGA
The DNA here is from genome assembly GCF_000648675.2 of Cimex lectularius. Lineage (NCBI taxonomy): Eukaryota > Metazoa > Arthropoda > Insecta > Hemiptera > Cimicidae > Cimex > Cimex lectularius. The sequence continues at coordinate 2,311,856 of NW_019392653.1, forward strand.
AGTGGCCACGGGGAGGTGTTAGTGATGTTATACTTCCTTTTACTTATTAAATCCATTATATTTAGTGGTTTATTGATCAAATTACTTCTTTCAATTAATTAAACTTTTTATGTAAGGTTTTGGTTGAAATGAAAAAGTTAGTGTCACGTACGGGATTCGAACCCACGGCCTTCTGCTAAAAACGCCGCTCCTCTAACCACTTGAGCTATCGTAAATTCGATCCATTCGGACACCAACTCCCCAACTCAACTTTCAATCTTTCGCATTTTAGCTCGATTTGCCATGTCGTAAAATCAGGATTCGCTTATCAGCGACTTGTGAAAATGGCCACGGGGAGCTGTTAGTACAGCTATACTTCGTTTTACTTATTAAATCCATTATATTTAGTGGTTAATTGACCAAATTACTTGTTTCAATTAATTAAACTTTTTATATAAGGTTTTGGTTTAAATGAAAAAGTCTGTCTCTCGAGCGGAATTGGAACCTTCGGCTCAATACGCTGCTGCTTTAACCACTTGAGCTATCGTGACATCGATCCACTCGGACACTAACTTCCCATCTCAACCCAACCTTTCAAAATTTTCCTCCTTTTTGCCATTTTATCTCAACTTAAAACCTTAATTAATTCACCAAGCGGACCACGAAAAAAACCGAATTTAATTAATTAAAATGAAGTGCACTTCACTAAATCTCTCCGTGGTCATTTCATTTGTCGCTGAGAATCAAATAGATTACACGACATTTGAAAAATGGCAAAAAGTAGGGAAAATTCAAAAGGTGCGGTTGAGATGAAAGTTAGTGCCCGAGGGGATCGAAGTCACGGTAGCTCAAGTGGTAGATCAGCGGCTTATTTAGCCGATGGTCGTGGGTTCGAATCCCACTCGTGACACTGACTTTTTTATCACCACCAATAACTTACATCAAAATTAATTGATAATAAAAAATGTTTATTAATAAAGCTGTTTACAAAATAAAAAACAAACATCTCAGTGAAAACATTTTTTGCTTGGAAACTAATCCGTCAGCAGAGTTGCAATACATTTTTTTACAAGTTATTTGTTTTTGTTTATTTTATTTTTATTTATTTATTTATTTATTACTACAATAAAAAGAAAAAGAAAGAAAGCACAGAGTAAAAAATTAATAACATGAATTCCTATTAATAATTAAATTCTCTTACAACTAAATTTCTATATAATACTGCACCTTTTAAATAATTACATAGTAAATCCCATCTCTACTGTTTAGACAATTACAAAGTTCAGAGTCTGTTAACTTATCTTTCTTGATGTATTTTAATCTATATGACTTTAAGGTGCGGATTGTCATTATATGTTTTGAATCTTCAATTTCTTTTAATTTGAATTATTATTAATTATTATTAATAAGAATTATTAATTTTGTTACACAATGAACCAAAATAATATATTTACATATGTAAATGTAGAATAACTTACTCAGAAATTAATGTTTAAGTAAGGCATTGGTTGGGATAAAAAGTCAGTGTCACTAGCGGGATTCGAACCCAAGACCTTCAGCTAAATAAGCCACTGCCCTACCACTTGACCTATCGTGATGGATAGCTATATAAGAAAGATGGATACATATATAGATAGGTAGATATATAGACAGATAGATAGATTAGATAGCTAGAAAGAGAGAGAGAGAGAGAGAGAGAGAGAGAGAGAGAGAGAGAGAGAGTCAGATCTCTCTCTCTCTCTCTCTCTTTCAATCTCTTTTTTTCACTCTCACTCTCTAGAGATCTTCAGAAATTTCTTCTACTACAGCAAATAGAGTTGCTTATAACTATTTCTCTCTTTCTTACCCTTGTTTACACTTTCATTCTTTCGTTCATTCTCTCTATTTTTTCTGTCTTTCTTCTACTCTTTCTTTCTCTCTCTCTCTCTCTCTCTCTCTCTCTCTCTCTCTTTATCTATCTATCTATCTATCTATCTATCTAACTATCCATCTATCTACCTATCTATCTATCCACCTCTATCTCTATCTCTCTTTCTTTCTTTCTTCTCCCTTTCCAATCTATAAATTAAATACCTCCTATATGCCAGGTAAGAAACGACAAACATATGTACACTTTTCTTTTTAACTATATATTTACTGTTTGTTTAGTATATAGTTTCTATTCTCCGGTTTTTTGTTCATTTGATGATGCTATGACTATTTTTTTCTTCTGATTTTTATTTTTCTATTTCTATGCGTCCATTTCCATACCAATAATGATGTGCGTTTCTTTGTTGTACTATCGTGTTCAATGCGCATGAAATATTATGTTTTAGATGATTGTTTTATAGTAAAGTACAAATGTGTATACTGTATAGATTGTGTATAAATTTTGTCGTCGATGGTCTTACGAACGTGGATATGAAATTCGATGTTATGATCAGTAGGTACCTAGGTCTAGTAGACGGCTTTAATTCGAGAGGGTTGATGGGTCCGAGGGCGCCGCGTTATTTGTCATGCGGTTGAGATAGGAAGCAAATAGTGTCCGGACTGATGAATGGACTGTTAATACAGGAGAGTCCGGCCAGCGGCGCTTCCCCTGGAGATTAGAGGGATGCAATCATAGTAAATCATTCCGCGGCTCCCTTGGATCTATTGAAACGTCGGAGATTTACTGCACGGGGGCGGCCCTAATCCGCAGATATGGCAATAATAAACATTCCGCCCTTTAAAACAACTGATGGCAAATCACAATTGGCAGTCTATTAATACCTGTGATCTAGGCATTTTTATTGTGTGATGGCGTCAATCACCTTGTTCAATTTCTCATGTTTTGTCAGTTCATATTTTAAATACTTTCCGGTTAAAAAAAAACGAAAAAACTTTCTTTAATATTAATCTCAATTGTATATAGTATATCTTGCAAAATAGTTCACACTACATTTAAACGCGGTTTGTTTTTCTACTGAAAGGATTATTAGTTCATCAATGGAAATTCACATCATCACTTATTAAGCTGTTACTTTAAATGACTAATGCAAGTAACATCTTCTATGAGTCATGTAGCCCATTCTAACTTTTTATTTATTTTTTCATCCCTGTTTCAAGGAGAGAGAGAGAGAGAGAGAAAGAGAGAGAGAGAGAGAGATAGAGATAGAGAGAGAGAGAGAGAGAGAGAGAGAGAGAGAGAGAGAGCAAATTTTATACATCATAATTTTTTTCACATTACCAACACCATGCAGAGAGATTGAGAAAGTGTGATGCAGAGAGATTATGAGTTTTATTTCAAAAATTACGAAAATTTATGAAGCTATCGACGTCTCTAACAATTAATGAGAGAGTTAGAGAGAGAAAGAGTATAAGAAGAAAAAGGGGAAAAAATAGAGAGAATGTAGGATAGAGTGAATGTGTGAAAAAAGTGCAAGAGAGAGAGAACTAGTTACAGGCGACTCTGTTTGCTGGAGTAGAAGAAATTTCTGAAGATCTGTAGAGAGTGAGTGTGAAAAAAGGGTGTAAAAGAGAGAGAAAGAGAGAGAGTGAAAGAGTCAGAAAGAGAGAGAGAGAGAGAGAGAGAGAGAGGGGAGAGAGGGAGGGAGAGAGAGAGCAAATTTTATAATACAATTTTTTTTTCACAGCACCAACACCATGCAGAGAGATTGAGAAAGTGTGATGCAGAGAGAGAATGAGTTAATGAGTTTTATTTCAAAAATTACAAAAATTCACTTAGCTGTCGACGTCTCTAGCAATTATTGAGAGAGTTAGAGAGAGAGAAAGAGTAGAAGAAAGAGAGAAAAAAATAGAGAGAATGTAGGATATAGTGAATGTGTGAAAAAAGTGTAAGAGAGAGAGAAATAGTTACAGGCGACTCTGTTTGCTGGAGTATAAGAAATTTCTGAAGATCTCTAGAGAGTGAGAGTGAAAAAAGGGTGTGAAAGAGTCAGGAAGAGAGAGAGAGAGAGAGAGGGAGAGAGAGAGAGAGAGAGAGAGAGAGAGTGAGAGAGAGAGGGAGAGAGAGTGAGAGGGTGAGAGAGCGAGAGAGAGAGGGAGGGAGAGAGAGAGAGCAAATTTTATAATACAATTTTTTTCACAGCACCAACACCATACAGAGAGATTCAGAAAATGTGATATAGAGAGAGAATGAGTTAATCAGTTTTATTTCAAAAATTACGAAAATTTAGGTCGCTGACGACCTCTCTAGCAATTAATGAGAGAGATAGAGAAAGAGAATGAGAGAGAGAGAAAGAGAGAGAGTGAGAGAGCTGAGTGAGAATGAGAGAGAAAATGTAAGAAAAAAAAAGCCATTATGATTGATGTATGAAATAAAAATACATTATCAGATAGGCCATATAAAAGTGATTGATTAGCAGAAAAAATGGTTTGACAAAATTACTTAATTAATAGAGTTTTAAAAGGATGATAAATTTTTATATCGATAACGCTATAGACACAAAAGTAAATAAATTTATATCTAAAAGAAACGCATCTGTATAATATATGGGAACGTGTTGGGAATGTGTACTAAGATTATTTTATTTGAAAAATTGTTAGTGTTATTGAAGTAGAAATATTTGGCTTAAAAAAATTGAAATATATTTTTTGAGACAATTCGTACTGCGTCATTAATCAACTAGCTTTATATCACGGTTGTTGTTTAGGCAAATTGCATTAGCTTAATTTGCGTCGAGTTCACAATCATTATATAAGCCTGCTTGAAGTGCCGTTACACTCGAAATGGATCAAAGAAAAGTAAACAGAGGCTCTACCATAAATTTATAATTAGATCGTGAATGGGGTAGGCTTATAGGGGAATATGTGTTTTACTGTTAAGTTTGACTAAAATTGCACCATACGCTAATAAATATTTTAATAAATATTAAACATTGATTTTTAGACATTTATATTGTTTGGAATAGCTATTTTGAGGTGACTTGTCAATATTACTAAGTTCAGTTTGTTTAGAATGGTAAATAAAAAGATTTTTCGTTATTGTGGTTGCGAAGTTCTGTTCGAATCAATGAAATTTTTTCGCTTTTGAAATTAATTGTAAATCATTGGTTTGCGTTTCATACAGGTGCACCTATTTCTTCCCGAAGGCGACGCTGCAGGAAATCAACTGCAGCCATTGCTTTCAGACCGGCTGAGAAAGAAGTAAATCAAAAACGGCAGCAATCCAGTGTTGTTGATGTGCCCAGAGGGCTCGGGACGAAACGAGGTTATTCAATTGACTGAGCGGAACCAGATGCGCTTCTCGGCCTTTAAGTCTAAATTTAAAGGAGGGCGCAAACAGTTTACTTTGTAAATGGGACATGACGTTTACATGGGGCGAGTCACACTGCCTCATTGTTAAAACTTGTTGCCCCCGCCGACGGCAGCTTTCCGCTTAAATTTAGCACCCTGGATGAACGCTAGCTGAGGGATGAAAACACCCCACTACACTACTCTTTCAAACGCGATTTAGAAAAAAAGTTTTCTAGTAGGACTTAAAGGCTGATCCTTAAATATCGGTCGAACTTGACAGGCAACTATGGTATTCAATACAACGAAGTGCCATATAAAATAAATTGTTGGAACTTTTTTCATTCACGCGTCTATCGTTTAGGTGGTTTTGGGGTTTTGATCTTTCAGATGGGTTTTTGGCATTTCATTATGAAATAACAGGATTTCGTTCACTCCGCAGTTGTGGGTTGAATTCCCACCTTCCCGCTGGCAATTTATCCTAAGACCTAAATATGTTTTCACCGTCAAAACTCAACTTTTTATAATACCCACTATATTTAGTGGTCTATTGACCAAATTAATTAATTTTTTTATGTAAGGTTTTGGTTGAAATGAGAAAGTCAGTGCCACGATCAATATTCGAACCCATGACCTTCGGCTAAATATGCCGCTGCTCTACAACTTCGATCCACTCGGACACCAACTCCCCATCTCAAAACAACTTTTCGAATTTTTCATTGGCCACTACATATGTCGCCGAGAATCTAATCCTGATTACACGACATTTGAAAAATGGCAAAAAGGAGGGAAAATTCGAAAGTTAAGATGGGGAGTTGGTGTCCGAGTGGATCGAAGTCACGATAGCTCAAGTGGTAGAGCAGCGGCGTATCTAGCCGAAGATCGTGGGTTCGAATTCCGTTCGTGGCACTGACTTTTTCATTTCAACCAAAACCTTACATAAAAAGATTATTTAATTGAAAGATGTTTGTAATACATTACTGCCACCATTTTTTGTAAATGATGGTTCAACTCACAGATTTCATTATTTACAAAAAATGAATCAACATACCTCTCATTCATCATTTTTATTATTGCCACTATTCTGGACGTATGAAGTAGATGTGTCAATTAAAATCATGCAAACTGTAGCGCATACAATTATTCTAACCAAAAGTCCTCGGACTATTTACTATTCACTATTAGTACTACTCTAAAACTTCATTATTCACAATGGCCAAACTTTCTTTTTGTCAACGAACTGAGCCGAACACTCTTTTTAGCCTAGATTAAGCCTTATCTACTTTTCCCATCCTGAGAACCCACCACATCACCCTAAATCAGGAAATGACCTCATGACCTGGTCACCCTTTAATCCCTCATATTGAGTACCAGTCCGTTGGCTGGTTTCTCTTAAATAAAATCCGCCGGGTGCTGTGCTGGTCAAGGCGCATAGTACGTGTATTTTAATCTGGAGAGCTGAAATTAAATTTCACAAAAATTGATTGTTTTGGAATATTCTTAATTATTTATTACCGCTTGCCCATTTAAACTGCTTAAATAATAGCGGTTAATTTTGTAAATGCAAATGGCTCATTATTTAAGATAATGAATAAGGAAAATCTCCATTAAATCGTCCAAGGTGAGAAGTGTTGACAACAGTCCATCAGCGAGGATGGGTAGACCAGGGGTGATTAATTTCGCTTAAACCTCTGTCAACGGTTTATCTACTCGCAGCCGGCCAAAACCAATTTCACAAATTAACACAACCTGCAATGCAACCAGAAGCGTCTTTTAGACCATTCAGAAAACNGCGGATGAACCTTATAAGCGAAGGAAACAAAATTTTAGAATATATGTAATACACAAACTTTTTTTTTCCTGTCAATACATTTAGACATAGCGTATCATTCACCTATTAAATAAAGGTAAGCCTTCAAATACGTATATACATAATCAATTCAAAATTTAAGATAGTTAAAAAAGTGTGTGGTGATTAGTGACCGTTAATCGATATTTATTTAGAAATCGTTAGATGCGGTCTGGTGTGACGTAGGTTTCAGAAAAGCATTTTCTTTATCGTGCCAACGTTTCGTTTTTAAATGTTAAATGTTTTTCTGAAACCTACATCACACCAGACCGCATCTCACGATTTCTAAATAAATAATTTAAAAAATTTGTTACTTTTGTTTATTTTTTGTGATTTTTCATCATTTCAATAATGTGCTTCTCATAATCGTAGGGATTTTGAAAATTGTTCCCATGGTGCTGGACAGCTCTCTTCAACACCCCTAGAGACGTCAGAACCTCCGAGTTTGAAGGTGGAACTTCGACTTCATCGATCTCCTCCTCGTCAACATCGTCATCCTTCCTAACCATCCGATGTGCTGCTGCTGTTACTAGCTTCGTTCATGACGGACTGGCAGATTTGGTCCACAGAATATGTTTCAGAGGTTTGAAGATTGTGTTCGATATCCATTCAATTCTCGTAGTTATTCACAGTAAGGTCTTCTGGCGTCCCAATAGAGCAGCTATCTTCCTCCTTCTCCAGCTCTTCATCAGTTTTGGCAAAACCTCCGTTCCGAAAACAATTTCGAATGGACATATCACTAACGTCACTCCACGCTTCGTTGGCCAGGTGTAAAGCCTCGAGAATGTTGATTTTCTTGGCGAGGTCGTTAATCTTCAAAGTCGAATTGGAAGATGAAGTTGACTGAGCTTCCAAAGTTTCGTCAATAAGAGCGATAAGGTATTTTTCCCTCATTTTCGACCAGAAATATGCTTTAAAGGTTCGAATAATTCCTTGGACACACGGCTGCAACATTGAGCACTAGTTTGATGTTCATCAAATTCAAATTTACATTGTGAGCTGTGCAATTGCAAGACGGTAGAAAAAAACTGAGTCTTATAACCGAGGTTTTTTTCAATGGCGATTCTGATTCTTATAGGCGACTGAACCTTGTAGTTGTCCACTGTATATATATATTTTAAATCTTTTTTTTGTATCTTCGAAAGTTGGCCATTTTTTCGTGCAAAAAGCAAGTGGTCGGTTTTTTTATGAACAGTGTATAATGACTGAGGTTCAAGATATTCAAACATAACGCCACAGTACGTTTCTTGTGAATGAATTGAGGTTTTGAAGTTTTAGAATTGATAAAAGTCATTATTAATTTACTATGGTCCCGTATGATGTCTGAAGTACTATTTTTCATACTATATCACTAATTTGAAGACATAGTATCTATCTAGTTTAATATGAAACACATATAGATCAAAAGATGCATTTGGCCTAAACCGAGTAGAATAAAATTTAAATAATTAATTGTCTTAAATTTTTAACCAGCGTTGACCGTCTTTTCGTTTAATTTTCACTCCTCTGACAACATGACGGTACTTAATGAGAGCGAAGTATATCATTAGTCTTCCCCTTCGCTTTTTAATTTCGGTTAAATAAGCGTAAACACGCTGTTCCAACCCTTTTGGAAATGCGCAGTTTCCTCGCCGTCACTTTTATTTCCTTCGAAATGGCTCATATAACATTTAAGATCTCGAATTCCAAAGGGTTTGGTCACATGATCGATCCGCTGACACTCACACGCTTTGGTATGCGACCTGAATTAATATTTCACAACCCACTTAACTGAAAAGGTGAGCGACAATAAATTCAGACGGAATCGTGAAACAATTCGTTAACTTTCCTTTACCAAACTATGCTTTGAAATCCTTTGGATCCAAGGTCTATATACAGGTGGTAAAATAATAACTAATAAAACGACTATTAACAATAAAGATATTACGACGCTTTGGTGAAATTAAAAATAAAATGATCAATGTTTTAAATAAATATAAAGAAAATATGAGTCCAAATATTAACTTAAACACGTGGCGGTCCAAATGGTGGAGCATTGTTACCATTGTATTGAGATGTGGCCTAAGCTTTTGATAGTGTTTCTCATCCGGTCATGCTTTACAAACTTAAACGCTTCCTACCCACTCCTTATTATTTTATACTGAAATCTTTCCTAACAAATCGCTGTTATAGAGTAAAGTGCGGCGACGTCTGGACGGAAGACAGAGAGCTACAAGCCGGCGTCCCACAAGGGAGCATTCATGGTCTGATCCTTTACATAATTTATACTAGGAGGGAAAACTCATAAGGTGGGGTTGAGATGGGGAGTTGATGTCCGAGTGGATCGAGGTCACGATAGCTCAGGTGGTAGAGCAGCGGCGTATCAAGCCGAAGGTCGTGGGTTCGAATCCCTCTCGTGCCGTTAACTTTTTTTCATCTCAACTAAAAACCTTAATTAATTATAATTTATACTGCTGACCCGCCTACACACTCTAATACCATTACCACCTAACCATCTAAAACCGGATGATACCGCAATTTTCTCCTTGTGTCACATGCTCTATAGTCTTTTCTGGCAACCTGTTGTACCATTGGGATGTCTAGATCTTGATGCAGGGTACTGTTGCGCAAATACCACGTAGCTCCTATGATGAGATGTAGAATTCTATTTTGTATCACCTGTATTTTGTCACCGCAATTTTGTTCTTTAACTCGAATCCTTGAGCACACCTTGGTTCGAGTTTATTTATTAGATACTTTTACATACATTTTGTACAAAGTGACTACAAGGGGAAATGTCTAGGACATTATACATCCTTGTGGCAGAGGGCTTAAGTATATTTACAATATTTGTTGATTTGGCCTAGAGAAATAAGAACAGTGGTGAAAATTATACTAAAAACCACTTGCAGAAAGAATACATTAATAAATAAGGAAGTTACAAATACTTACATATATTATAAATTATAAATCATAAGTCATTGACTACATAGACTACATACAATAGATAAGTTTGATAAACAACACGTTTCTTTAATATTAGCTAATTTCATAAATAAGTTAATAAATATGCAAGTTAATAAACAATTACTAATTATTATGAGTTAAAATCTTTGAATAGACTTGTACAATACATAGTCTGACATTTACTAATTTGCTAAATAAATACATATAAAAACAGTAAAATTAACAGTTTAATAAATAATTTAATAAATAATATCACAGTGAATAAATGTACAAAGCAGTCATACTAAAATGTGTTTGATCCTCCTGTGTTTCCAATTTTTGTTGAGGTTATAGTTTCCCTCATTCTTTACTGTCATATTTGTACTCTCAGCGCTACGTTAATAAAAGGAGCTAGTGATCCTTTTGATATCATCCTTAATGTATGGGATGTTTAAAATTTCGTGCATATAATTTATACGAACACTTCTTTTAGAGGATGTAATTAACCTTAAAAATTTATTTTGAATTGTTTGTAGGCACTTTATATTGGTGTTACTTGTGTAGCTCCATACCTGACAGGAGCATCATTGGTCTGACTATGGTTTTATATATAACTTATCAAAGACTGGTGCAAAAAGTAAACGACAACTCTGAATGAAGAAAGTGTGCTTAATGTAAGTTCAAGATCAAAAAACACTCTTGTCCTCCATTGTATATTGAAAACAAAACGTTACTAACTTCCATTGAAGTCAAATACTTAGACAGCTGACTGACAATTCCGAAAGAAGACACGAGACAATAACCCAACAGAAGACTTGGACAACTACGAATACTTCTAAAACCGAAATCCACGTTGAGCCTACCCACTAAACTTACCTTGTATAAAATTTCACTGCCACCACTTTGGACATACCGAGCCTAACTATGGGGTTCTGCCAACCCACCCGATCAAATCCTTCGAAGTAAAAAACTCAAACATATACTACGTCACTAACCTCACATTATACAACCAACTTTCCCAATTTGAAAAGTTTTACACCAATCTCTCGATCCATCCTAACTTTTCTGCTCGAGCCCTCTGTAGGTATTTCCATCCTGAGAACACGCCACGTCTCTTTAATCAACAATGGCCTCGAGAAGGTTCCTCATAGCATGTTTCTTCTGGGTGCAGGGCTGTTGTTGGTGCTGTAAAAAAAATTATGTTTTATAAAATTGTGACAAAACAGTAAATCTCTCTCTGTCTCTCTCTCTCTCTCTCTCTCTCTCTCTCTCTCTCTCTCTCTCTCTCTCTCTCTCTCTCTCTCCTTCAAACAACTTAGAAGTAAAAAGAGAATTTTATATAAGAACCTTTCTGCAAGAAAGGGAGCATCTTCAGCAAAATATAATTTTCTACAATTAGCACAACAAATAGCGTTGTACGATGTCATTAGTGTTGGGTTTAGAGACAGACTAAAATTATAGAAAACCCAGATTTGCTTAGTGATCATAATTGATCATATTAATTATTCTAATTAATTATTTTTTTCATCTCAACCAAAAACCTTAGATAAAAAAATAATTAATTGGAATTACAGATAACCACCAATTGCCGGTATATCACCCCGCAAATCGCACAGAGAGATACCAAAAAATAAGAGTACGTTCAGACAAGTAATAACTACAATGGACAAGGGACAAAATCAAATCATAAAAACTGTAATGTTTTTGTGCTTCACTATTTCTGATAACAAAACACTAACAGATATTTATTTACAGTCCCGTATTTTTAATGTATTTACAAGCTCCGTAAAGTTATTAAAATATTACACTATTTCATACCAAATGCAGGCTTATTTCATGATTTAACCATCTATGATTTAATTCCATTTAAACTTTTGCGTTATGCGATAAATATGAGCAAAGAAGTAGTAAGTAAAGTAGTTAATAAGTAAAGCACATCTACAAATGTTTGTGATGTTATAAAATTTTAAGTAGCTTATAAATAAAAGAGGGATAAATTTTAATATTTCACTGGTATGATATTTAAAAATATTTCCCCATAGTTTTATATAATTTTTGTATTTTCAGATTCGTGATGCAATTATTCCCCGTAATTTACTATGAAGCGTTAGGATTAACTTAATTATGCAATTGACAAGTACTTTCAGGGTGTATTTGCGGATTATTGTTTAATTTCATATTATGTGAGAGGGGGAATGTGAAATTCATGTTAAATTCGTTTTATTGGGATGTAGCCCAAAATTCAATCAATAACAATAAAATATTCTAAAAAGTTAATTTAATGCAGGTTCTCGTATAGGAGGTTCGAGCGGAAAATTGAACCTCGATGCAATTAAGATTTACAAGAGTTGGAAACAGCATATCAACAGAGAACCGTATGCGCTTTTAACGACCTCCAGCTACGATTGAGCTGTAAAAACAAAAGGTCGGCCGTAAATCAGTTTTGTGACTAGCTTATGAACCAAAATGCAGCCGGGGAGGCGCAAACAAAACCGGTTTGTCAGATCATGATCGCCTCCGAATCCCATGAGTTACGCGTGCACCGATAAGATTGCAAACAGGTGCAAGGGCGTGCACAATCGTGGAGGCGAACGATACGCAATTGCGTTATTGAGCAAAACCAACATTGTTTTTTTAACATTTCGTGCCATAAAAATATATCATAATCATTATCTATGTTTTTAACATATTTTTTTCTGACAAAATCGTCGAAGAATTGACAGAAATGGTCATTTCGTTAAGCATGTCCGGTGAACAACTTGCCCTTAAGTTACTACCAGAATATATTTCGTTGTACCATAAATAGCGTCATGATTTTTGTAATATTGTGCATTTTATTTTATACCTGAGTTTAGAAAATACTAAGCCAACTATAAATCCTATTCAAGTCGTACGAATGAATCCCTTAAATTATTTTTGCTATAAAATTTAACTATTACATGAATTAGAATTTATTACACCAAATTGGCCAATGGAACTCATTCACTCTCTCTCTCTCTCTCTCTCTCTCTCTCTCTCTCTCTCTCTCTCTCTTCTCCCTAGAACTATTTTCCCTTTCACTTTCTCCATCTATCTATCACTCGTTGATTTTTTGTCGCATGACCTCTCTCTCTCTATCTCTACTTTCCAATTCATTTCTTTGTTTCTTGTATTCTTCTTTCCCTCACTCCCTTTGCTCTCTCTCTCTCTCTCTCTCTTTCTTTTTTTCTTTCTTTCTCTCTACCTACGTATTTTCTATTATCTATTTATATAACTATCTATATATAAATTTATATTTTTGATTCTTATATTGCTTTCTTCCCAGATAATTCACTCTCACTCTTTTCTTGTCCTCAATCTTTCACGTTTTCGGAAAAATGGGGCCCACCATAGAAGGCCAGGTTCTGGATGCCCTGGGGCAATAGAACCATGTGATGATATTTTTTTGATTGAAAATTTTAAGAAGCCGGCTACTTTTATTATTGCTACTATTGTTTTACTATTGTTCAAGCGATTCATCAGTTCCAGGTTGTTCGAGGTGTCCAAATTTGTCCAGAACCTACATAGTTGCATGGGTCGCATTTGCTCGAGAACACAGCCATTGGTCTTTGGACGATTGGCCAGCTTTACATTTGTCATATGAGTGTAGATTTGCTCTACGATCTCCAGACGGGCGTCAAAGAGAGTGGAGAAGGCGAAATGAGAGGTACGAAGCTTGTATTGTATTTTTTCGCAGAGCCGATCTTTTCAATATAGCTCAGTGATGGTGTGGGCTGGAGTATTATTGGAGAGTCGCACAAAGTTGGTTGTTGTTCGTGAGGGGTCTTTGACGGCGACTCGCTATGTGGATGCAATTTTGGAAAATCATGCGTTTCCCATCCTAGCCTGTTCTCCAGACTCGAACCCCACCGAATGTTTATGAAAGAACCTCAAAAGATGAATAAGAGGACGTCCATAACTTCCTGATATATTCCAAGATCTTGAAACGCCTCTTCGTGAAGAATGGAATGAACCTCCAGCAAAGAGACATTTCCAGACTAGTAGAAAGTATGCCAAGGCGTCTTCGAGATGTACTTAACACAAGCGGAGGAAATACGCGATATTGAATTATTAATTAAATAAACAAGTTTTATGTCTCCGTCTTTTTTTCCTTAGGAATTTACATTTATTTTTACTTGTTTAGGCAAAGACTCAATCATTGAATGTTAAAAAACGTGAACCTTTGATTAATATAACATATATATACAAATTAAGTAATGTTACAAGTGGGTGGAATTTTTTGCCTGTCAGTACATTTGCAACTGTAATTGTGAATTTCGTGGGATCGTTTTTTGATAGCGTCCTTTTCGGTGTTTCTTCGTTCATATCGTTGAGTAAACGCGTGTTGCTTATTTTAGACGTGTTGATCTTTTGTACAAATAAGTCTAAACCGTTAATATACTAAGAGGGATGATTGGCCGGCCGCAGCGTCGTTCAGAAACTGTAATTCGTAATCAATCCCTGCCGTCGAAGGGTGAACGGTGGCTCGAAATCCTGTTTATCGATAGCGACTGTATTATTAACATGTAAAACATCCCGGTGCGGATTGTAAAAGCCACGTGGCCGGTGTGAAAACAGTTTTGAATTGGGATCTTGTCGTCACGGCAGAGTATGACTTGTTTAGGCAACGCCCTGTGGAAGTAATCGTTTTAGCGTTAGCCGCCGCCCGGGGAGCGTGCACGCCCTTTTGCGCAACGGGTTAGGAGAACGCGTGGCTGTCAATCATCGCGACAAAGGGGTGACCCCGGGCTATTGCACCATCGCCGGCCCTTCGTGGGAAGACGGCCGGATAAATTATTCATGCGAATTCTGCAGCTGGAAAGACAGAAATTTGGATTCGGTATTGTCCGGGGATTTTCCGCCGGCAACGTCCTCTGGTTGGCGTGAGAAAATCAAATTCCAAAAACGCTGGACATGGCACATCAGAATCTACGAGCTAACGTGTCTCATTCATATATCTTCTTTCTGTAAGAAATGTTTATTTGATTCGAAAGACTTTCACCTCATTGGCTGAACAGAACAATCAACGATAAAAGGGTTTAAGAAAGATCAAAAATCTACTTAATCGAAATTGATGAACTGGAATGGTCAGAAAGTTACGAAGATCGGATTTACCCTGTTAACATTACGCCGTTCATCGGGTTTCGTTGGTGTTAAGATATAAATACATAATTTAGGAATGGAGCAATACAAGGATCAATGTTAATCAAAAGATTAGTAAATAGGTGGATACATAGGTTATTTTGTGATTAGAAATCTTAACAAATCTTATATTCTTTTAAGCAGTGAAAGAATTAGAAAGGAATAAATTATTTTGAGTAACTAAGAGATATGGTCTACTTATTAAGTACTTATTATTGAATAAGTTATTTATTAACTAGTTTATAGGTTAATTGTTGATAAATTATTTAGTTAAAAATGGTTATAAACATTCACATTCCTTTTTTTATCTTTTCTTTCACTCTCTCTCGCTATTCTCTCTTTTTTCCTCTCTCACTCTCTCTCTCTCTCTCCCTCTGTACTTATCTATTTATCTACTCTATCTATACATTCAGTAATTCTTTCCAAACCATTAGACCATATCTTTTTGTTATTCAAAATAATTTGATTTTTTACTATTGTTCTTTTCTAATTATATCACAGCTTAAAAGAATATAAGATTTTTTTCGGATTTCTTATTACACGATAAGCTATGTATTGATCTATTTATTTATGCAACTATCTATTTCTCAATTTATGTCTTTGATTCATTCATCTATTGCTCCCTTCCTAAATACATCACTTATCCCCATTTTTCTTGTCCTCACTCTCTCATCCACATTCTCTCTATCTTCGTCATTCTCTCTGTCTCTCTCTCTCTCTCTCTCTCTCTCTCTCTCTCTTTCTGTACATATCTATCTATTTATCTAATCTATCTATATGTTCAATAATTCTTTTCATAATATTAGACCATATCTCTTAATTATTCAAAATAATTGGATTTTTTACTATTGTTTTTTTCTAATTCTATCACAGCTTAAAAGAATATATGATTTTTTCAGATTTCTTATTACATAATATACCTATCTATTTATCTATCCGTCTATCTATGTATCAATTTATATCTTTGATACGTCACTCACTCTCTTTTTTTGTCTTTAGTCTCTCATCCACCCACTCTCTATTTTCCTCACTCTCTCACACACACACACACACTCTCTCTCTCTCTCTTTCTTTCTTTCTGTACATATCTCTTAGTTACTCAAAATAATTTATTCCTTCCTAATTCTTTCACTGCTTAGAAGAATATAAGATTTGTTAAGATTTCTAATCACAAAATAACCTATCTATCTACCTATTTATTAATCTTTTGATTAACATTGATCCTTGTATTGCTCCATTCCTAAAATACGTCACTCAACCACTTTTATTGGTCCTCACTCCCTCATCCACACCCTCTCTATATACCTCACTCTCACTCTCTCTCTATCTATCTATCTCTCTCACTCTCGCTCACTTACTTTCACTCACCTGGCGTGTTGAACTCGCATATTAATCAGAGTACGGTTCCGTTGATTATTTCATCATATATCGTTAGTTGGAGGGGGAAAGGTAACGTGAAAAGACGGTGGGAATCGAACCTAAAGGCCGCTGGGCATTACCTTTTCTTAATTCCTCATGATTTTCATCTTCATTGTGTTGTCAACCGACTTCAGAAAATAGTTGTTAACCTTACATCGAAATCGTGCCTGAGCTATGATCCCTTTAGACCCGTCCTCAAGATAGACCACTTCATTTCCACCCAATCCGATTTTTTTGTGCGACAGTAAGGAACTGCAAAAAATCATGTCGATCTCATCTCTTTTCCAATCCTTGCTTTTGAACCAACCTCCGCCCATCGAGCACCTCTCGTTTTCCCCCATCGATTTTAATTTTCAAGTTTTACAAAGCTTTCTGTGATTTGTCCTATTTTTCCGTTTCTATACCTTTTTTGGTACTGTGTTATGCCATACTTTTGTATTTCATCTCGGGCCCCAACCTCGTGAGCCGACCTACACTGAGTGGTTCACACTTTCGCAGAGTCCACACAGAGAAAGCGAGTTTTCTTTTATTTAAATTTTGAATATTCCTTATTTAAAGCCCAAACAAGAAGTTTCCAAAAATAGAATTTTTTGTGTTACGAGGATTTTTCAACTACGGGGTTACATGAACCCTCGGAATGCCGGTTTAAAAAAACGTTCATGTAGGTTTGAATACACGGCCGCTGGATTCGAACCCGGGACCATTCCCTTATAGTGACGAGAGNAAGTATAAATATAAATCTTATATAAAAATAATTTATTACAATTATATAATACGTATACATACACAGTACGTATATAAATAAACTGTTGACTTGTCACTTAATTTTTTGCAATAATGCAATTAACTTTCCAACTAATTTTCCATCACTAATGTATAATTTATTACATATGTATAATTTAAGGTTTAGCTTCTACCTACAGCAGAATTTTTACCTTTCATTGCAAAATGCTTTGTATATTGTAGTTTTGGCATCTTAGTATATATAAATCGATTAGTTTGTATGTGTATGCATCCTTCCCTCCAACTTTCTCTCTCCTCACTCTCTCTTTCATACTCTCTATCTATCTTTCTCCTACCAAACATCTTCTTTCAATTTAACATTCTATTGTTTTCTCTTGGTTTTGCGAATGTATAAAGAGTTTTACAGATAGTAATCATTTCGGTTATCTAAACTAAGAGTGGCACTAACATAAATTAGAAATCAATGTAGACAACTTTTCAATTTTTAATTAATTGGATTTTAAATAGCTTTACAAACAATACGATTGTAATAAAATATTTTTTAATTTTTTCTAAAAAATTAGCTATTGTCCAGTTTGAAATGGATTAAAAAACTGAACAATTGTCAATTTCACTAGCTCTTGTTGATCTTTAAACCGCTCTCACTGGGTACATAAAACCCGACGGTGGAGCCGGGACGTAAATCATAGCGGACAAATCTCTAAGGGTCCAGTTGGATGTTTTTATCTTCCCTTAGGAAAACAAATAATACGGCAATAAATAGAGGTTGAAATGGGCGCCCGTTTCAAAAGCTAGAACATGGACGCTTTTATGGTTCAACTAACTCCGAAAGACATTAGAAAATAAAAAGCTTTTTATACTTTTACCGGGCGATTATTATTACTTTCCTTTTCGTTTTTTCCTTTTTCTTTTTCATTTCTTTATTTTTACAGTCTGATAAACAATTACACAAATAGGAAGAGTTAGGACATATCCGCCCAGATGGGAGTTTACAGCTGTAATAATTCAATTGCCCGTGCTCGTAAAAGTAGAGCGTGCTCGGCGCGGAAAAAAAAGGGCGCAAGTGCCCTTTTTTGCCCTCTATTGTCAGAGTTGATATGAGGGGTGGATCAACGACCGCTCCTATTCATCTTCAATTTAAAACGTAGTAATCAAAGCCGGTTTTAATTGCCGACGGACCTAATATTTTGCCTAGTTAAAGTCTACCGTCTCCGATTGTTTATTTTATTGTTATTTCGCCCTCACTGCGCCCTGATTGTTTTCAAACAAGTGAGCGATGGAAAAAAATCCAATTTATACTTGTTGACGTTGTGCTCCTTTTATTCCCTCGGGAAAGCAACTCGCTTTTTTAACACTTATTTTATACTTTATATTAAAACAACAGAGGTACGGTGAAAATGATAAATACTAAAAAATATTAAAGTCATGCTGCATGATATAACAATTAAACTATTAAGAATTAACAATATTTTGTTTGGATTAATAAAATGATATTAATCATTTGAGAGGTCTCCTATCTATACTATTTTCAGTCCCTTATTAATTATCAAATTGTGAGGAATAGAGTAATCGTATTTGTGTGTTAATACGATTTTGTAATTTACTATGAAATCGTTTTGATGGATGAAAAACTGTTGCCAGGTGAAGATCTCTGTGAAGTATGTTATTGTTTACGTAAAAAAGGGCAAAAACAATTATTCTTAAACAAAATTTTTGAAAACTTTGTAATCTTGGAACATTTGGCAGATCCATAAACTTGGCACCCGTACATACAAAAAGGTTGGAGAAGATATGTGCATTTAAAACATTTTTTTTAACGATGAACTAGATTATCGACCTGCTGGAAACATGAAGTCTTTTCGGAGGAACAACGGAAGAGGTCAAACACAGAGAAAACCTCCTTTCGGTTTTCGCCGAGCTTTCGACAGTTTTATACTGTCATCTTCAGGGCCTGTTTTATTATCATATAAAAAACAATTAAAACATGAAAAAAACAACAAATTGCACAAAAATTGAATATCTTACTTAAACCTTAATGGGGAATTAAACGACATGGTGTTTTGGGCACAGAAGTACATTATGTTTTTTTGGGGCTCAGCATCTAAACATTATTTAAATTGAATAAATTAATAATTAAAAATTACAATAAGAATTAAAAACGTGGTCGAGAAAGGTTACCTCATATAAGTCTAAAAAACTAGTAAAATCTTCCTTTCTTTGTTTTTCAGGTACATGCGATCACAGTGCGTTTCGAAAGCTCAGCGAAAACCGAAAGGAAGTTTGACCTCTTCCGTAGATCCTCCGAAAAGGCTTCACATTTTTTTTTACTTTGTTTTAAAGCATTAGACATGCAGTTTTTATTGATGGAGAGAGTACTGGGTAAATAAGGCGCCGAGACCCGACGTCCCCCCCCCCGGCAACGACACCTCCATTTATTGGTAAGTTATAACAAAAGTTGATCCTGTAGATCTAAAGTTATATTTTCAGATTAGATACCTTCAGAAACCAAAATAGCAGCGCATACACTTCCTTGTTCCTCGAGGCCACTAGAGTCGCAAGAGAGTAAGGTCTGTCCGGACCGGTTAGGGCATCAATACTCTTTTAGCAGTTTACCTCTTGCGTTATCAAACCTTGGACATTCCATTACTACATGGATTAAATATTCTGGGTAGCCGCGTGTTACACAATTGGGGGACTCCTCCCCACAGACCATGGTTGCTTCGTATTCTAGAGATTACGGTGAAATATTGTCGAGGTGCCCTGACACCTTGAAACCACGGTTCTTTCGGCACCAAAGAAATCTACTTCTATATAGTGAGCCTCCATCAGCAGAATTATGGAACTCTTGCCAATCCGAAATCCACCTATGATTCAGTATACGCTGGCAGTCACTTTTGGTCATTGCGTAGTCGCACCACTCACCGTCAATGACCGCTTCCATTGCAAAGCGATCAACTTTCTCGTTTTCCCTTATTCCAGAGTGACCTTTGATCAAGCATAGGGTAACATTTATGCCCCAGGCGAGTAAGTTATTAGTTATCACTAAAATACTGGCCGTTATGTGATCGCATTTCGAGTTTGCTTTTATTCTTTCTACTTTGGAGACCACACCCTTTGAGTCTGTCAAAACTGCGACTTTTTGAACCCATATATTTTCTTGGACGTACTGTAATGCCTTTAACACTTCCAAGGATTCGGCGGAAAATATGGAGCATTTTTCCGGAAGGGCCAATTTCTTATTTACCCTGAGCATCGGGTCGTACAATGTAAGAAATTTAAAACAATTAAAAATGTTTTAACATAAATCTGGGTCCATATATGATCTCTGTGCATTGGACATACGTATTTACTTTAGCACAAGTTGATTCTGGTCGAGTCAAATTAATAGGTGAGATATTCTCTGTTGTGTTTCTGTTTGATTGCGGCCCTTTGTAGTAGTAATCAATTCGGTGATAGTTGTGCTTTATTTGCAATGTCGTAGAAGTGTTATTGTTAATTCGATCAAATCACTATTTCACAAATAAATACTTCAACTTTGAAAGGTAATGATAATTAGAAAAAAAGAGAAATAGAGAGCGAGAGAGAGAGATTGAGATTGTCACTGTGACTGAGAGAAAACGTGAGTAGGTGAGTGAGAAAGAAAGAAGGTGGGAAGGAGGGATAGGGCCAGCCAAATAGATACGAGAAGAACCAAGAACATGGGATTCTATGAACAAATTTCAACTACATTTGGACACGAAGCTAAAAGTATTCCGAAGTACATCGCCAGCAATGAGAAGAAACTCGCATCGGCTATCAACCAGAGAACTTTTTTTGCAATTTTGCTGAAATGCAGACAACACAAGGCCCTAAAGATGATCTCAATAAAGATCGAAACGTTGGCACGATAAAGAAACTGTTTTTCTGAAACCTACATCACACCAGATCGCATCTCACGATTAATCAATTCAATTTTTAATTTGAACAAAAGTGAAGAACATAAAATGGACGCATGAGGGAAAAAGCAAACGGGAAAAATTTAAAAATTTGAGATAGATCTACAGATGTATAGAAAGAGAGAGAGAGAGAGGAGAGAGTGTGAGAGAGATGTAAGATAGGGAGTCATATGCGAGAGAGTGTGAGAGTGGGTGAGAGAAAGAGTTAAAAAGAAATAGATGGGTAAATAGATAGTTAGTTAGATAGAGAAGATTAAAAGACGGATGCATAAAAATGTGAGAAGTATAGAGAGGGTTGGAGAGTTAAAGTAAGCAAATGGATATTAAATATACGGAGAAGGAATGAAAGAAAACGATTCGGTACGAAATTAGAGAAAGAGACAGAGAAAGAAGAATTCACTTTTAAAACTGAAGAAGACATTTTTTTCCAAGATTGCTAAAAAAATTAATGATTGATTGGTCTTAATGAGAATGGTAAAGTTTACTTTAGTTAATGAAATTGTGAATTAAACTATATTTATGTAAAAAAAAATTAATGGTCCTTTATTGTAAACAGAATTTTTAGCTAATTTGTTTTAAACGTTTTTGTTTATGTTATAAAACATTTAAATTAATATAAAAACTCATAATTTGTTAAGTATCTTCATCAAATTCTCAGTAGCAAGTAGGTCTACCAGCGTTACCCTACCTACCTCCCTTACAGTATGTACAATAAAAAAGTAGTATAAAAATGTTGCCACATGCAATTTCATCCCATTAATTCAAACACACCTTATGCAACCCCTCAAAACTATATGCGACCATTCTTCCTGATTTGCCAGGTCTCTTTAGGTGGTACAACTGGATACTCGATGGGGTTTAGGTCGAGAATATCCACTTCGTGTATAAGTGAAAAATTCTTTGACACATTGACTTTCTTATACCTCTCTTATCTTAGAGAAAGAGAAAGGCAGAAAAAGAAGAATTCACTTATAAAACTGAAGAAGACATTTTGTTACCAAGATTGCTAAAAAAAAATAATGATTGATTGGTCTTAATGAGAATAGTAAAGTTTAGTTTAGTTAATGAAATTGTGAATTAAGCTATATTTATGTAAATAATTTTTTAATGGTCCTTTATTGTAAACATAGAATATTTAAGACTAATTTATTTTAAACGTTTTCGTTTATGTTAGAAAGCATTTCCGCTAGGTTTTTAAATCAGTACTTAAATTAGACCCATAATTTGTTATCTTTTTCTAATTCTTAGTAGCAAGTAGATCTACTAGCGTATACCTGGTACCTACCTACCACCCTTACAGTATATGCAATAAAACAGTTGTATACAAATGTGTCCTCATGAATTATTCCAAACTCAACTTGTGCAACCCCTCCAATCTATCTGCAACCATTCCTAGTGATATGACAGGTCCCTTTTGGCGATCCAACTCGATGCTAGATGGGGTTTAGATCAGAGAATAGCCACATTATTTAATTTAAGTGAAAAACTCTGATTCATTGACTTCCTTAAACCTCTCTTTTCTCTTTTTCCAGGTTCAACCATCATAACAGTGGAGGCTAATTATCTTAACTATTGTTTATGTCACAATACCTGTAATCTTCAACATTCCCATGACGATGAACGGAACTCCATCACCTCCTTTTGCGTTCTGCTGTCAATGCTACAGCATTTCTCGATCTTTAACAGTGGTGTAAAGTCTAACACAGGGGCCGAGGCGAAGAAAAGGATTTTTGGAGTTGCTGTCAAAACGTTAATTTATCCGAGAGCTGATGACCATGAAGCGATCATCTCGTGAATTGGTTGCTCATGATAAGCTTCCTCCATTTCTCTTTGTCATCAGCTCTTTGTCACTCGGAGATTTATTCGGGTTCTCCTCATCACCTGGTAAGTTACATTGGACCGAGAACTCGAGGAAAGCAGTGATTCCCCTCCAACATCCTCATAATGATGGTTTAGCAGATCTACGCTCAAAAATTTCAGTCTGTCCACAATCGAACTCCAAGTATAAACTAAAGAGAACTTTTGTACTTGGGGTATGCATTGTTTTTAACATTTTCAATTAATTATTCTTTTCAAATAAGATTTTCTTGAGATGAAAAAGTTAGCATCACGAGCGGGATTCGAACCCACGATCTTCGGCTCAATACGCCGCAGCTAGCCACTTGAGCTATCGTGACTTATTGACCCGAAGGTAAATAACCCACATGGAGCCGGCTGATTGCATTTAAAATTCCAACTGATTATGATCTCCTGCCGTCCGAAATATTTTCTGATTATGTCAAACAAGTACAACATCCAGCATTTTAAACTTCTAATATTGTAACAATTTGATATTTCAATAAAATATAATATAATTTTGTATTGAAATTAGAGTTTTCTTTGATTTCTAATGAGATCTTTTAAAAATTTAAATTATAGAAAATATTTAAAAAATTAAAAAAGAAAGATCTATGGGCCAATACTACAATTTGGCGAATTTTTTTTTTTAATTTTTATTTTACGAGTGTTTGCAACAGCATTACATCAACCCTCGGGGTGCCGGTGTTTTTGAAAAAAAGCCCATTTGTAAGTATGTCAGGTTCGAATGCAGGGCCGCTGGATTCGAACCCAGGACCTTTACCTTACAGTGATGAGCGCCGTGTCAACGCCTAAACCGTTGCGGCCACCGACGCCCCTACTTTTTTGCCAATTCATAGAAATAATATTAGTACAGTAATTGATTAATGACAATCATAAGTTGAAACTTACAAATGGACAAAATTAAGTTACATAATCAATAATTAACTTAAATATGTTAACAATTAAGGATTGGAGGTGTTATAAATATAAAAACGAAACTAAATAGATATGAAACAATGTGTTATTAACAGGAATTGGGCAATAAATAAACTAGGCGTTATAATCCCCCTTCCTCCAATAATCTCCCAGCTCCCATATCTATAAGAGGAAGATTAGTTATTAAATGCCAATTCCCCCATCCTGTTTGCCCTGCCGTTTCTATAACTAGAGGATTACCGGTAAAGGTTTTGCCCGGCTCACCAAGAATGTCCACATAAAAGGAAACAGGGTCCGGCGCAAATATTTATTTTCCATTATAGCAGCGGACCCCGGTCGGGTCAGCTCGATTGGAAGACGCTGTTTGGACTGGCTTATCTTAACTCGGGGACGTTTTAATTAGAAACGGTAGGAATATTGCTACTGGATAGTCGAGGGTCTAAACATAAGAAACATACCAACTGAAAATAAAACCAATTCCAATATCAAAACACCTTTTCGCCTGACATGTAGAGCCTCTCGACATATACAATGTCTTTTACTGTTTGGTAATATAAATGTAAGGACGACCATATAGTATTTACTGGTTTTTACCCACTTTTATTATTTTTTTATCAAGTATTCTTAATTATGTAATTGATTGGGTTTACTGGTATGTTGTTCAACATATATTTGCTTTGGATGATACAGGTTCGATCCTCTCGGACACCAATTCTCCATCTCAACCTACAACCGTTGGAGCACGATTCGAACCCACGACCGAGTCAGCGGGATCCAGCTCTTACTACTGACTTTTATATCTCAACCAAGTCCTTACATAGAAAGAATAATTAATTGAATGAAGTAACTTGGTCAATTGACCACTAAAACGTAAATGGATTAATATTTAAAATATCTTTCTGCCATTAATTTCTCATATTCTTCAATATATTTTGCAACTTTCAATGCAGACTAGATTTGTTGTTATTGGGGAGACCAAATACTTGAGTTATTGAGAAAAAAGAGAATTGATAATACTTAAAACTTAAAACTAAATATTTACAATGTATTTAGACAAAGAAAAATTAAATTAAATTTCCTCAATTATATTAAAAATTCCTAATCAACCTTACTTGCCAGGGTTTTACAAAATAATTAAAATACAATGAAAAGACGAAATGAAAAAGGTACTTTGCTGGATGACGACTCGCTTTTGCAAACAATCAAAATAAGCGGTATTAAGATGAAGGTTATTGGTGGGTTCGACGCAGGCAGTAGTAGCCTGCAGCCGGATGACGATACAGTTGACGTAGGATTGGTGAAGGTGACGATGTCGAAATCGATGGTGAATATCTACCCAAAATCGATTTAGGTTCGATAGTCAATTGTGTCGGCGGTGCGTCCTGTGCTGACCCAAGCAAGCGAGAGACTGACTTGGTCCCGTGCAAAGGCCAAAGCTGCCGGCGTTAAGCTTGCCAATAAAAAAAAAAAATACGGCCCTCAGCATTTGAAACAGGACCTCCGGAGGCAAACCTTGGTCGGCCGAAAACAACAAATAAAAATGAAGCTTCTTGGGCGTCGACATTCCACCAAATTTTTACAAATTAAAAAAAAGGAAAATTTTCATTGAATGCACACTCTACTCCTCTTCAACATCCTCAGAATCAAGCTACTAAAAAAGAGGTATAAGCGGGAAACAGGTCTCACATGCTGGCAGGTAGGTGTTTTTAATTTGACAACACTTACAATGCCATCTTCTCCAGGATACTGTTCGACCACTCGAGCAGTAGACCAAGACAAAGCCGGGAAGCCGAATCCTTTATTAGGACGAGGGTGTCTGGTATTTGGTTAGGATGTTTGTCAGTCCATTTTGGGCGTTGATATAAACAGGTGAGGTAGTCCTGCCGCCATCTCTTCCTTACATCTTGACAACTTCTTTGAAGGAAATGCCAACGGGAATGGGAATTGGTAGGACTATCTGTGCAGTCAGGTTCGGGTGAACAGGACAAAGGGTAAAGAGGACGGGAGTTCAAAATCGTTTCAATTCGAATGACGACTGATGAGCGCTAGCTCTTCAAAGGTAAGGGGTTGTTGGTCTAGAATGCGGGTTAAATGGAACTTCAAAAATTTCACTCCTGCTTCCCAAAGCCCGCCGTAGTGAGGAGAACCGAGAGGATTAAAGTGCCAGGTGACCCGCTTAGCAAGGAAATGGTGATGGATGCGTTTACTGACCTCCTCAGACTCCATCCGTTGGTACAATTCTTTTAGTTGGCGAAAATTTTTGTTTGGTATTCCCCTTCGTCCAACAAACCTATCTAAAGCCGCAAGAATGGCATCTGTGGATAAATGTGATACAACTTCGATATGGACGGCTTTTGTGGCGAAACAAATGAACAGACTGATATAAGCTTTTCCTAAGGCCGCCTTGCGACGGGATGATTTGCGAATGGGAAAAGGACCAGCAAAATCTCCTCCAACAACTAAAAATGGCCGACCTTGTTCGAATCTTGTGAGAGGGAGATTATCCATTAAAGTGTCATTGGCTTTGCCCTAAGGCGATGGCTTTTAAACTTTGGTGCTGGCGTGTTTACAGTTGTCTTTACATAATTCTTTGGGCACCGTTCTTAGAAAATAAAATTCTTTGTGTGGCTCAAAATTTCGCTCTAAATTTAAAATATTGTCGCTAGGACGTCCAACTTACTTTTAACGACCAACAAGCACAAGGTACGGAGTCTTGTATTATCTGACTTGATTAAAAAAAGGTTTAATAAAAAAGTGATATTTATATAGTAAGAATCTGGGTGGATTTTATGCTTGAGCCAAAAACTGTAAGTGTGCTAGCAAGCAAAATCTGCCTTTCTTTTAATTTGCATTGAGCTGAAATTGTATAGCGAAATCTTTCCATGAGGAAATCCGTGAGATCTTGCAGTCGTTTTAACATAATTAATATATTTTTTATTACAAAAAAATAATAATTTTATTAACAAATACATATACACATGTAAAGCTAATAATGTGTAATGTAACAACGAAAATGTAATGAATACATTTTGAATTTAGCAACTGTAGCAGATTCGGTCAATTAATTATTGAAACTGATCCAAACAATGGAAAGAATGGTAAAGAATGTCAAGAAAGAATCTTTTAACACAATGAAAGCTATTAGAAATTACAATTAATTAAGGTATTTTTAGTTGAGATAAAAAAGTCAATGGCACGAGCGGGATTCGAACCCACGATCTTCGGCTTGATACGCCGCTGCTCTACCACTTGAGCTATCGTAACCTCTATCCACTAGGACACTAACTTCCCATCTCAACCGCACCTTTTGAATTTTCCCTCCTTTTTGCCATTTTTCAAATGTCGTGTAATCGGATTGGATTCTCGACGACAAATGGTGCGGTTGAGATGGGAAGTTAGTGTCCAAGTGGATCGAGGTCACGATAGCTCAAGTGGTAGATCAGCGGCGTGCCTATTGACTTTTTTTTATCTCAACTAAAAAAACCTTAATTAATTGTAATATATTAATTGGTCAAGCGGACCATGAACTTAGTGAATTTAGCTATTAGAAATATTGATCTTTCATGAAATGGAGTTAGGCAACATTATATGATAGTTGTTGGAAAAAAAATTGTAGATGGAAGTAGGGAGATATGCTGAAAGTATATTATTTTTCAATTAAGTCAGGGTTACCAAACAGTTAGTCTATGCAGGGAATATAAGTGAAGAATCCATGAAGAACAAGACATCATCGAATCAATTGAATCCTATTTGCAGCCTTTGACAAACGAATAATTATTTCAGAAACTAAAATTCCAAGCTAAAGAGAAAAATGAAAAATGATGGTTTCTCAAATAATACCGTGAATTTTATCAACAACAATTAAAATAGCGTGGTATCGTCCTTATAAAAAAACCCTGCTTAGCGGGATTTTCGTTTTAGGCAAATTGCCGAAGAATGAGTTGATATTGAAAATGTACAATATTCTTGTTTTTAGGGCAATCAATGATCTCAAATTAATGCGAGAACTATAAATGTCTGATCCGTGTTTGTAAACAACACAGCCATATATCTGAAACAGTAGTTTGGTCGTTTCCGTGTTTATCACCCCGAAAGATCTCAAGAGGAACAGTTGTGAAATCATCCAGATAGTTTGTGGCGAAACATTGGGAACATTGTTTAGAATGTTTGTTTATAGGCTGCAATAGACTCAAGTGAGATTCATAGGATTTCTAACAATTTGTAAGTTTTTTTCTTTATTGGTGTCAATGTTGATTGTGTAGCAACGAGATTAAACTGGAGTTTGAACTACCTTTCCATAAAACTACAAGATATTGTTTTTGTTCCGATTGGATTTTTGAACCTGTAAGGGTTATTGAAAGAAATCACGTTTACAACAATTTCCCGATAATCCCCTAGGTCGACAGCATGCAATATCACCTCTTCATCCAGATTCCTCTGCCAATCGCTCCTCTGTGCCCAATTATATCAACCCCCCCCTCTGCCGAGGGAGATAAGAGTCCCCAATTAGTGACATTCCCGGCAGATATTGCTGCCAGGTGGATTGACCGACGTCTCGGATCGCAATTATCGCCATGTAGCCCCCTTTTCCCGCAGCTCCATGGAAACCGGCGCACAATGGGATCCCACTAATGCTTTGTTATTATCCCTCGAACCTAATTCCTAAGCCCCATTGACCTCCCCGATCCTGTGCTTTTTTGCCCAGGACAAGCCGTACAAGTGGAAATTGTCGATTGAAAAGAGGGCGAAAACGAGGGAAGCCCTACCGGTTGAAGGAATCCGTTCCAGGAGTTATCGTCCCTTCTCACCCTGCCTCCTTCGACTCGAGTTTCCGGAAGTAATGCGATCCCTCAATCTTTACCAGCTAATTTAAAATTATACGATATACCTTGTACAAACACAAGTTCTCCCTTTACCAGAATTCACGAGACAATTAGATCGGAAATGTTATAAGGCATCCAACAAAACCTTATAACTACAAAATTGGATAGATATGGAAAGAAGGACTTTAATCGCGAGAATAGGTAAACCAAAAGTATCATAAATGATCATCATTCAAGTTCACCATCTCACAAAAACAAGAAAAAATATTTTAAACATTATTATTCTCTTATTTCTTCAATGTCTAAACAAAATTATCCATTGATTTATTTCTTTTAAAAAAAGGGCACTAACCATATATCAACAGTTTTTCACGTTTTGTTCAAAACATTTTCATCGAACTATTTACATTTTAATAGCGTATCGTCTAACCCCATGATTAGGATGAAATAGCTGGGCAAGAGCGACAGAGTGTTATTAGTGTATTTTTTCTTTTTTACATCCTCCGCAAACGTTGTCGGGGCTCAAAGCGACAGGGTATATGACGACCGGCATTTCCGGTGAGTCACACCGGACCGGAATACCTGTTTATATCACGTGCCTTGAAGGGAATTTATCGATCTCGGCGATAAAAATGCCATTATTGTCATCTCTTGACCTTAGAGTTGATTAGCCTGGAATATAATACCCTTGACAGTACCTTTCAACGCTTATTTAACTTATTTAATGTTATCCAGCAAAGTTGAGATTGTTAACTTTGAACATTTTAATAAAACAAGAAGTTCTGAAAATTATTTAATTGTAGATACTTATGGCAAGAAACATTTCATTACTTTATTTATTTTAATCGCAATTACATATGCCTATAAGATTTGTGACCAAAAAAATAGTTTTTATAACGTCATGATTGTAAGACAGGAAAGTGTTTTTTTTGCTCCAAAATCAAATTTTTATTTTTCTCGCCTCGACCAGCTTCCTTTTCTTGTAAGGAGGTATGTAACCTAGTTATAAGATGGATAAATTTTTGTTAATTAAAAACCAGTGTACGTAGGAAATTGGTGAAAATCAACAATGAGTGTTATTATTAAGAGTGTGTATTTAGTGCCGGGGATTAAGCGATAACGCGATCGCTTGAACCGAGCCAGTGGTCGCCGAGGAGAACAGTGCGGTAAACACCTACTAGTGGGCAACTGATAGAGATTCTCCGGATTTTTCTTCCGGGGTATTTCCATTTTTGGAATTTCCACCGGGCGCCTTGCTCACCAGACCACGGCGACAAGCGAGGACTGTCCGTTCGTGGTTTTCTGAAAGGATATAGAGGCGGCTCCGATTCTCCGGAGATTTTCTCTTTTTTTGGAGTGGATTTCGGCAGGACTGGAACCCAGGAGGACTCGGCGGATGGTTGTGGCTGGAACAACGATTTCCAAGTANATATAAGTACCTTAAATCCTTCACTATGGCGCAAAACAGAAAAATTCAAGACGTCTTTCTGCCAGCGCTCTCCATTCCGGATTGAGGCTTATCTACTCTTTTTCTAATGGGTTTGCGATGATCGTCCCTCTCTTCCACAGTGCAGATTCCATTATTCAGAACGATCATCACAATAGGCCTGGTATTTTGTCATTTTGAATATTGCTTGTACCATGTTAAATTTTCATAGAGGTTCCACTAACAACAAAAGATTAGATCAGACAGGAAAGCATCCGTAAACTGCCACGTGAAAAAATATCATCAAAATAGTTAGTGAAAAAATCCAAAATTTTCAAAACGTTTAAAACCATAATTTGTGTGCTAGATACAAGGGAGTTCTGGATAAAGAGCAAATAGACTAACTAGCCATAGAAAGATATGCAAGACCATTTAAAAACCCAGAACCTACAATTATAATAACTAGATGAAATTCCTCCATCTCAAAATTGGTCCTCAATTTAGTGGAAGGAGGATTAGTGGAAGAACTACAAAGAATGGTCACTGGTATCAGAAAAAACCCTATACGACATGGGAATATTCCATGAGACCATGATGAGGAAGAAAGTGCCACGAATTTTGGAATGCTAAGCAATTGCTTAATTGAGACATAACCTAGGGTACCCAGACGACCCGGGAGCATATAGCAGGTAGATATATTGTTTTTGCACACAATCTTAACCATTTGGATGGGATTTTTTTCTTTCTTTCTTCAAGTAGAACTTTGTCTTTATTATCTCTATTCCTCTCACTCACTCTCTCTCTCTCTCTCTCTCTCTCTCTCTTTCCTTTCTCTCTCTCTCCTTTCTCTCTTTCTCCCTCTCCCTCTTTCTCTTTCCTTTCTCTCTCTCTCCTTTCTCTTTTTCTCTCTCTTTTTCTCCCTCTTTTTCTCTCTCTCTCGCTTTTCTCTCTCTCCTCTCTCTCTCTCTCTTCCTCTCTCTCTCTCTCTCTTTGTCTATATATCTATCTATCTATCTATATATCTATCCATCTTTCTTTACCTTTGCTATCTCACTTTATGTTTATTTAATTTTGTATCCTATTTCGTGGCTAGTTTATTTCGAACGAATAGTGAATGAAATTGCTATCATTTTTATTTTTTCCTTTAGAACCAGCTTTAACAACAAGCACGTTTTAACATTAGACCCTGTGGATGCATAAAAGTGGTTGTGATTTTGAACAGATGTCATAGTGCTATTGAAAAAAGAGATATTAAGTTCAACTAAAGTTATAGAAAGATTTGCATTTAACGCGAAAAAGTATAAAACTTCACGGCTGAGCCAATATCCTAAACCTTCATGACTGGCACTCCTTGCAAAACAGTGCGCCGTGAAACAAACACCGGTCACTTTCAAGTACTCCCTCTCATTGGGCACGCAATATTCTGGCCAGTTTCAATACTTGTGTGACACAGCGGTGATGTAGCTAATTTTATAGAGCGGAATGACCTTATTTAGAAAGAATACAAAAAGACCGTTTGGTCAATTTTGTAGAGAATAGTTAAATTATTCTTACTCTTGACGATTCGATGTGACATCTTCAACGATAAGGATAGTAAAAGAACCTGTGTTCATCGTACTGAATATAGACACCTATTGAAAACCCGACCTGAGTTAGATACTTTCAACGCTCTGGATTTGGTGCAACAACAAGGAGGTATTGTATGAATAATATAATAGCGACTGATATTAAGTAAAGTAGTTCTTATAATCCCTAATCCGAAACAGCCACTCAATACTACATTTCACCGATCCGACCAATCAACATCTTTCAATTCATTAATCTTTATGTTAGGTATTGGTTGAGATAAAAAAGTCAGTATCATGAGCGGGATTCGAACCCACGACCTTCGGCTAAATACGTCGCTGCTCTACCACTTGAGCTATCGTGACTTCGATTCTCTCGGACACCAACTTCCCATATCGAATTCGAAACGTTGGGTTGCGATGGGAAGGTGATATTCAAGTAGATCGATGTCACGACAGCTCAAGTGGTTAGAGCAGCGGCGTATTGAGCCGAAGGTTGTGGGTTCAAATCCCGCTCGTGATACTGACTTTTTTATCTCAACTAATACACTGCATTTAAGTTTGATGTACTAGTATGAGGTTATTTTACGTCATTTATTTCAGCCAGTAATAAAAAAAGTACTGTCTAATTCTCTGTTTGGTGCTGGATCAGAGCCTCCCTTTTGTAGAAGGTGGAAATTTGACAAGAGTTTATGGTATCTTTCTAAGTAATAATGTAAGTAAATAAAGAGGTACCGATCAGCCAGGAGGGGTTTAACGTCCGTTGGATGTCGCGGATGCACGGACAAACCACTTAATAATACTTTTTTCTAAATGGATCTTCATAAGGTTCCGAGGCAGATGCACCCACGTACGCATATGGCATTAAATTGGCGTATTTTTTCGAATTTTCAGTGTTACTGAAGGAATAGACTAAATCTGGACTAAGTTGGAAAACTTATGGAGCAACAAAAGTTCAACATATTCCTCTTTTATTTGTCATACTTTCGAACTTGATGTTAAGTTCAGGTTGATAAGGAGAATAAGTTTAATTACATAAGTTTATACCATTGACGTTACACTAAACTAAAATTTAACTTTAAAACCTATTTTAGAAAAAATATTGTAGATAGAAAAAAAATTTACACATAGGGCCTGACTTAAGTGTTTTTAACGATTTTTTCGACAAAATGAAAAGGTCATAAAAGTTGACAACGGGACCGCGGTGGCTGAAAGTTTATTAAGTCCGACTAGCACTTGCCACCTAGCGTTTCCAGAATCAAATCGCGACATAGTCCGTAGTTTTGTAATTCAACATAATAAGCAAAAAACTTTTATAGTTGTTTGACCACTCACCTGTGACACCCAACTGAATGTTAAGCCCTGCGATATTTAAAGTTTTCCACTTGAGTGTTGTTTTAGTTGTTTCGCAATTTACCTATTAGATATTATGATTATCACTGATTGCCGATTACTGAATATAGCCTATCACTCCTCGCAGTCCTCTGGTAATTCCAGATTTTGTGAGTTACAGTAAATTACCTACTGGCCATGAGAATCACCCAATCCTGGTATTGGCAGTCTTATCCGACCAGACGCCGACGTTTGGCTCCAGGCTATCAGTAGCTAGATCATTTCAGCCCAGAGTAATCAGTCTCGCATTCACTCTCACACTCATTCTTAAATACATTCTCTTCATATTTACATGCCATTCAATCTGTTAGGATGGTGGAGTACTTGATATTATACCATAATACTTTTCACCCATTATATAAACAACTTAACTGATAGTCGATAGTACTCATTATTCCGGCGTTGACTCGCTCGCACTGTATACATTCACGCTAATAAATACATTCACTCTCAACACTCGCTAGGCACACAACACTATCAGAATGTACTATATCTTGCTACTCAATGCGTTAACTTTAACACTCGACTAACCAAATAGAATGTGTATAACTCCCCATATAAACCAAGGTCCGATCCTCAACCCTTTCGCAGACATTCATATTTTTTTTTAATATCTACGGTTTTCATCATAAATTTACTCGCAGCTCTTGATATGTGGATATCCAAAAAATCATCAAAAAGAGTGTCCAATTTCCTATAAGAAGTTACCTTTCTAGAATTTTCAATTTAATTTAGTTAACAAAACAAACAATAAATCGGTTTAGTTAGTAAGGTTTAGTGCTTGTTTTGTTACGAAAAATTAAATAGAAAGTTTTAGAAGGATGGCTTCTTAAAGGAAATCTAACGCTCTTTTAATAGTTAAAGAGCTAGGATTACTGAATACATTTATGACGAAAACCATAGATGGTTGAGAAAAACAAAACATAAAACGTTGGATATCTGCGAAAGGGGTAAGGATCAGACCATGCTCCAAAACAAACGAACGAACCCGATTATGCGTTTTCTGTACAAGCCCAAAACATGAGCAATCAAACTCATTAGGGAAGTACATTTCGGTTTTTCAAGCAGAAATACATGCCATCCATGCTTGTGGCCGGGAAAATCTGAAAAGAGGTTACACTAGCAAAAAAATCCTCATAAGATCTGATAGCCGAGCAGCCATTAAAGCATTAGCAAGTAAAAGAATAACATCAAAATTAGACAGTGAATGCATCCAAAATCTCCAAAACCGGGGGAAACCCAGCAACCTAATGATATCTTGGGTGCCAGGGCACAGGGGAATTTTGGGTAATGAGAAAGCCGACAGTCTGGCCAGAAGAGGATCTGCAAGACCATACATAGGCCCCGAATCTATACTTAGGATAATAAAAACAAATGGAGAATCCTTCATCGCAGAACGGATGATCCAAACAAAACAAAAGGGGAACTGGATAAACTCGAGCGGTGCTAGACATAGTAAAGTTATGATGAAACAACCCTCACTAAGACTGGCAAAAACACTGCTGCAATTGGAGAGGGCTAAACTCAGAGGAGTGGTAGGACTACTAACCGGTCACTGGTATCTGGGAAAACATCAACATAACATGGGTATATACAGCGATGACCCCATTTGCAGATTATGTCATAAGGAGGAGGAAACAGCCAGCCGTATCATCTTCGAATGCGAAGCAACAGCTCAATGGAGGTTTAACCTAACGTACGGAAAATACGCGCTTCCTAGTATCCTTTCCACCATACCATACCATACCATGGTTTATAAGGTGTTTTTTTCTTTGGGGGGGGGGTTAAAGTGCTCGTGAAGTTAATGCATTGAGTAGGGAGACAACCTGTATACAATAAGACAACCCTGGCACAATTATCATATTGGAAGGCATTCCTACGCGCTCTCTATAAGCAGCCAATGAGTTGCCGCCTTCAATTAGGTGGGACATGGCTTGAACGTTTCTCTCCATGCCGGAAACATATGAGAGGTTTGGGCCAAATGTAACTGCCCTTGGGTAAACCTATCCTGCCTATCCTTAATAGGGTGATAATTACCCTTCTTCTACTAGACAGGTCCTTTGAATGTAACATCGCTCGGCAGTGCTAGCTTGTCTATTTTTTTACTAAAGATTCCCTTGGTGCTCACATTTATAAGTATGTGATAATAACTATAACTATGATTATGCAAATGGCAATTGTATCCGTTTCAAGTCGTCAATACTTGCCCGGACGTCAAATACTCCTGACCGCAATTTAGAAAAGGGTCGTTAACTGATAAAGACCAATTATCTCGCCCTGATGTCCAGTTTCTTATGACGAGACGTCAATCACCGGCTCCTGAGTGTATAGCAATTGGGCCAACGAGGCTTAATCGGAAGTAAAAGGGTTGCTGGCCCTCTGGGAAGGGTTGGCAACTGGAAGGGCCCGCATCTGCCGCGGAGAAGCCACGTGTTTGCGCGTTTGCGAACTGACCACCACCCCCATCCGGGCCCTCATGGGATTTTCCGCAAGCCCAGGATAGACGCCCTGATGAAGATCGGACTGTTTTTTGCGAGTGCGGCGCGTGCCTGTGTTTTTGTCCGGCGGCCCACATTTCGCAAACAGCTCTTTGTTTTCCACAGCGACCCGACATCCGCTCGCATCTGCTTTGATAACTCAACTAATATTGCATCTAAATGTATTTAAATAGGTTTTTAATTAAATCCAATGATAATAGATCACCCTCATGTCGTTTTTTTAAATAATTTTAAACGTATTTTTTCTATTGTGGAACTTTTTTTTCTCATCTTCAGAAGCTGCTAATTATTTTAGTTAAATATCTTCTAGTTTGTCAAAACTTTGTGCATTATTGACCATAGATGAATATAGTTTTTCTACCACATGGATTTATGTTAAGCATATTTTTTATATTAATGTGAAATAAGCCCGTAATACAAACTTAAATAAGACAATTATTATTAATTTTATTGTGTGATAAAAAAATTTTGCCAAAAACTCTCCTCGTTGCATACTTTCTTTTTTGCCTGTTTACCGGAAATCAGCTTGCTAAGTTCGTAAAGCCTGATGAGGAGTGAGAAGAAAAAGACGGTGGTGAGGGCGTAGCACGCAGGCTTCTCCTTCTCGGGCAACATCATCGCGATCGGCATAGCCATGGAGTAACCGATTAGAATCTGCTCGTAAAACACGGTGCAGAGGGCAAGCCCTTTGGACAGGTTGACTATATACAAGTTGCTAGATCCCTGTTGCATGAAGGAAGCCAGGCACAAAGACGGCGTGCACGACTCGACGAGGAACATGTACAGCAGGAGCAACTTGGTCCCCACATCGTTCAGGAGTACGAAGATGATCGAAAGTATGTAGCATACAGTCGAGAAGAGTAGGAGCTTGTTCTTCCTGTATGACAGCTCGAGAAAGACGTGCAGATGGTATCCGCAGGTGTAAAGAAGGAAAAATTCTTTGTTCGGCGTTATAGGTTCATAAGTGGAGAAAGACAACGTATCCGTCAAACTCGAGCTTAGTGTCGCTCCTACGATAAGTGCATGCACCGTTGCAAAAACATTGTACGTATGGTTTTGCAACACTCTGGTCAAAACTCTCCTTAGTCCAAACCACACGAGACAAGAAACTGCTACACACGACAAATAGTAGATAGCACCCGAGAGGTAAACCGCTAACTCCTCCTGGAAAAAATATTTCTTAATTATTAAATTTTTTTAGTTATTAGGTGTCTAGAATAGCCGAGTCTCTCATTGAATGAAATTTCTCAATAGCAATTCATAAACAGGACGATGCTACTTCAGTTGAAATATAAAGCTTTTTATATGAAACCGGTTATCAAACCTGACAGATTAACAAAGATTCTAAAAAGGTAATCCTCTTAAACTTAAAATAATAATAATCTGTCAAATTGAAAAAGGACAAGTTTCATCATATTTTATAATAGCGATTTGAATGCACAGAACAACAAAAGCCTCGTTCTCAATATTCAAGTAGTTAAATCCTTTATACGTTTTTCTTTATCAGTAATTTCGTGGTGGCTGTTTTTCCATGCGTGGTACCGTTTTTTTAGTTTAAGATAATTTAACCCCCAGTGCATATGTCAAGAAGCAAATACAAGTTCTGTTAAGATAGATATGGAAAAATACAAGAAAACAATACGAAAAGTTTGATATTAGTGTTATATATATGTAACATTAAATCGTTGCAAATATCATTCGTTTCAAGTCAATGGAAGAATTCAAAAATCTGATGACAAAGAAGGAGTATGGTGAGAGGGTGAGGGAGAAAAGGCGTAAGATGGAGAGACAGAAAGGGAGAAAGAGATTGAGATAGATAGATAGATATAGATAGATATATATAGATAGATAGGTATAGATAGATGGATATAGATAGATAGATAGATAGATAGAAAGGGAGAGAGAGAGTGAGAGAGAGAGAGAGAGAGAGAGAGAGAGAGAGAGAGAGAGAGAGAGAGAGAGAGTGCGAGGGAGAGAGACAGCGGAAACTATTAACTCGCGCTTCGAAACCGCATGTTTTCTCATCTTTGTAAAAGAAAAAATATTGGATATTTTACCTTAATCTGTTGTGATTTTGTTAGTTTGTGTTTTTGCAGTTTTTCGGTGTAAACCTCTTACAGCGTTAACTTTTATTTTATTTTTTATTTATCTCATTATTTGTTTTGATATGTTTCTAAATTAATTCTTATTATTATTTTTTCAATCACAACAGGTCCCCTTACACAGATCTTGAGCCGTCATAATTATAATTATATTGTAACGTTTCCGAGATGTACCGCTGGGCGGCGATCTGGTTTTACAGGGATTTTTTTTCTTTCCTGAGAGGTTTTATAACAATTTTTAAAGATAATTTTTGGCGGTTAGAACATTTTTAAACAATATAAATAAACTATTTTGACTAGTAATAAAAACATGAACACAATGAAACAATTAAATAAACGAGATTTCTTACTAGCTTAAATAAACCCGTTAGAAATTTTTAAGTTTAAATTATTTAAATATATACATTTATAACATACACTAGATATTTCATATAAGTAATTCAATTTTATACTCACATATACATAAGAATAATGAAAACAAAATAAATAACTTAATTTACTAAAACATGCTAGCTTAAATATTTCACCTTAACCGTCTCTAATCCTAAAGCTCCTTAACCTAAGCCATCCCTTACCATTACACTAAGCTAACGTACTCCTTATTTAATTCTACGTAACGTAAATTAACCCTAACTCTAACTCCAAACATTCATAATATAACATAACCATTCCATCACCCTAACCTAACCTTTACCCTAACCCAACTAAAGCCCATTTTTAACCCTAATCTTTATTCTTCCCTAACCTTATCACATCTCACCGAACCAATCCTAAACCCTAATCCATTCGAACCCTGCCCTAAACATTATATACACTAACCCTAATTTTCGATTAAGCCCTACTTTACCTAACCTGAAACATCCTTTACCCTGCCCTAACCTTACATGGCCCTAATGTTGGCCATGGAACTAGCCTCGCCTAACCTAACTATAACCCTAACTAAACTTCACTCTTACTGTAAACTTAAATAAACCTTTCCCAAAACTTAAACCTCCCTAACCCTAATCTTACCGTAAAGTACCTTAGCCAAACTCAGAAAACCCTAACTCTATTGTTACCTAACGCAACCCATGCATACTCGACTGTAACAGTAAATTGTTGCGGTAAAAAATTATGCATCCAACCGAAAAAAAATTTACATGTTGAAATCGATTTGATACAGAGTGAAATGTAACGATAAAAATAAATAACCAAAAGAATAAGTAAGTTATGAGAAATTACATGATTTTCACTTTAAAATAAGAGTCAATGTTGGATGTAAAGTTAGGCTTGGTTGATATGATCCAGGATTATGATCAAATATGGTCATGAGAAGAGAATAATATGGAGAAACCTATCAGTGTCAGCAGCGAGAAAAAGTGTAGAAACTATTCGAATTCTGAAGACAGATCATGTTTTCATCAGAGATGAAAGTTATATTAACGAAATATGACATCAATAACCAGAAATATTTGGCAGAAATTATGCGAAACGAATGATATTAGCCTGGTTCGTTGGGTCTGTCCGACG
This sequence comes from Cimex lectularius, assembly GCF_000648675.2. NCBI lineage: Eukaryota > Metazoa > Arthropoda > Insecta > Hemiptera > Cimicidae > Cimex > Cimex lectularius. The sequence goes on from NW_019392653.1 coordinate 2,351,171, forward strand.
TGGTATGGCGGTTAACAAATTAGAAAGAAAACAAACCAACATGATTTGACGCGATTAAACCACAGGTTAGAAGAATTCAATGATATTTAGGCTATTCTATGCAAATAAAACGATAATAGAAAATTGTCAATTAAATATGGCGCGTCAAGAAACAAGAATAAACATTATCACCAGAGAGCGTCAGTGTAATATAAAAAAGATCAACTACTAGGAAGACTTTGAAGTATACTTATGCTGACCAAAATAACAATAAATAAGTTCAAATGGCAAGTATTTCTCGTTTAAACAAATATAGTGTGAAGACAGATCCGCACAAATATTCTTATTACCTCGGCATATGCGCTGTCCTGCTTCTTACTACCGAACATCCCACCGTCTATTGAGAACTGTTGAAACAACGTATAAATAACGTTTGGAGTTTTTAATTTACCGAGAAAAAAAATCCACAAAAGATTGAAATTATTTTGAATTTTACACTAACCGGTCATATGATTGTAAAACGGCTGACGGTGCGAGCAAACGAGGCCTGGGCCGCTTTAATTAAAACAAGCCCTGATGCAGCGGGAGTCGTAATCTTGGAGTGACCGTCATCAGCACGTGACCCCTCCGCTGTAATATCGCAGCCCTTCAGTCGGCCATGTTAATAACGAAGTTCGCATACTCACGGCGGCCCTTTTAGCAAATCACTAGGGCGTTTATGGCGAAAAAGGGACAGATGTTAGGCGAACGCTGGGGGGTACTAACTAAATTTATGCGAAACCCATGAAGTCGAGCGCTTCCCTTTCACCAGTTGAAAACTCTTATAAAACATCTGAAAATTTAAATAATTTAAAGAGACGAAACGATACACTGATAACCCGCCAATGAAACAACATAGATTCATTGCTATGTCGTTTTATTTGCTTTTCTATAAGGCTCACTAAATTTCAAGTTGACATTGATTTTTGTTTGTTTGTTGTTGGCATTAAATCATAATATAAAACATGCAATGATATCAATCTTACTTTTTATTAGGTTTTTAGCGTCAGACGGTCAGACGTTTACTGAAGTTTGAATTGTTGTTATTCTTTCTTTAACACATAACAGAATACATTTCATAACAAAACATAAATAAAACTTGTAGGAATAGAAGAAATGTAATGTTTATTTAACTAGTATCTATCACAGAGTTTAGAATCGAATACATCAACACTAGGCCTCGCTTAATGTCTTCGCATGTGGAGCGTGCATGGTAAATGATGCGAGATGGAAAAAGCTGTAAACACCCTGGGGTCGATTTCCGCGATGTTCGACTTCAGGGCCGCGTCGAACAAATGGCCCTGTCCTCAACCCTCCCCAGGTTAAAAGCATATTAGGCTTCCGAAGTGCTTATAAATTACGAAAAGCGTACGACTCTTGACGTTAAGGCTGAGAAATCGGGACGCCCCCCCTCTCAGGCCCCTCGGTTTCAGCCCGGTGCAATGCATTTTAATGCCCCTGCCCTTTTTAAATCCATTTAGCCTTTTGTGTAATCCGTGTTTGTATTTCAAACACCATCACCGACGATTTATACGGCTTGTGCCTGGTCCTCCCAGGGGAGGCGAAGAAGCGCGTTCCTGTTACTTTTAGCATCCCCTCAAGTATTAAATCTAGAGTATTATTATTATATCGTTCTTAACCAGATTACCCCCAGTAAGCTGTACGATATGCAGGGTGTCCTTTTTAGATGGCCCGGCTGATTTTTTTCTTGAACCAATGACGTTATCAAACAGCAAAGAATACATTTTTAATATTTTTTTCTTATATTTCGACCTCAACAGTGTAAGTTATGATTTTTCTTTCTCGAAGGGGGGATAATAGGTCATCTCAAAAAAAATAACAACCAGGCTTTCTTTCAATCCGAAACGTTAGGATTTATTTAAAACCTTCCTCAGGTCAGTTAACGCAGTGGTTCAAACAGTGGTCGTCAGTCATTAATATTTTGTTACTGTTTATTTTAAAAAAAGAGCCAGTGTGATATAAATTTAAGTAAGTAGTCAGGTACAAAATATTAAATCGTTGTTCGGAGTCTGAAAGACTTAAATAAGTACAACACCGGCCCTTTTTTAAAATAAACTGTTACAAAATATTAATGACTGACGACCAGTGTTTTAACCACTGCGTTAACTCACTGGGGAAGGATTAAAATAAATCCGAAACGTTGTGGATGGAAAGAAAAATTGGTTGTTGCTTTTGAAGATGACCTATTATCCCACCTTCGAGAAGGAAAAATCATAAGTTTAATATTTTTTATACTTGTTTCAAATGTTTACTTTTTTAGAGAAAATTATGCAGGGTACTTTAGGCCCAGTTTAACTTGAAAATTTTGTATACAACATTATACAACCTGACGGCTGATTTTAAAGAATTTTTTACCCTGAAAACAATGGTTCTATCAGATTTTAAATAAATATTTTCAATGAATATAAAATCTTTTACGCTATAACGACGCAAAAACCTGTATACAAGTTGAAAATCAACACAAAATATCTTTTTTTACATCATTTTTACATTAATCAAAAAACACGGGTTAAGTAGAAAATGTTTAACAAGTGATAATATATCTAGCATTTATAAAACAATTTTGTCTAAAAAAAAAGAGATCAATTCTCTGTTTTGCAGGGTCCATTAAAGCTCTTAGCTTGCTTTTATCATGAGTATGAATAGGTGGTGCTCATAGGGGATTCAATGGACTTTTATAAACAGATTCCCCCATCCTTTTTGCCGAACAAAAAAAAAACATATCCGCCTGGTTAAGGGATGACCAGAGGTCATTGTTGATGAAAGCCGGGCTCAGATGCCAAATGTAATTGGAGGCTAGTAATCACCCCATTAGGATCCGCAAAAACAATTTCACCCCAACCCCATTAAAAAGCGTGCGGTTTAACGACCCGCCGTTTCGGTTATTACCGTAATCGTTTCCAACATTTGACTCATGTGAAATTTGAAACTGCAAAATAGATAATTAAAGTCCCTGTGGGGAAAGGGGAATTTATAGGATATAGTAAACATTTTGAGGATGCGTCCTTGTTAATTTCCTCAGTGGGGACGGTGAATGTGCGGGGGCGAGAAAGGACACAATAAGCCCAGAAAGGGACAATGCTTAGCGCCCCAGGATATTGGCCGCTTGATTAAACTAGTGACCGCTCCTTCTTGTTACAACATTGTACATTTCATTAAAGGCGATTCCCAGTCTAACAGCTCGAAAACTCCTTAGGTCCACTTGACTGAGCTTCTCTCCTTAGTTTGGATGGCTTGTAAACAGCGGTGCCCCGCCTATTGTGAATTCCTTGCGATGCCGAATTTCATCCTCCCTTCGTCCTTAACGAGAAGGACTTAACATAGAAACGATGCGTTACGAGCTCTAAGCAGACGCCCTCTTACATTTTATGTTTGTTAATGCTAGTTCAACGAAGAACGCCAGAATATCCATACGCCCAACTGTGCACTTAGCACTTCATACAGTCTTGGATTTACCGGTTCCATTACCATCTTGACTTGCAGTTCATAAAACGAAATTACATCTTTGAAACAGGGGATGTTAAACACGCCTTGAAACTAACATTCAAGTGTTAATATTTGAACAGTTATAGAATTTATGGTGAATTTAAATGACTTTGGTAACACTTAATAACGTAAGTACAACCTGACTAATGACAATTCGTACAATATACAAGCGAAAAGAATTTAGTTGAAATATGTCAAAAAGGAGGGAAAATTCAAAAGGTAGGGGTGAGATGGGAAGTTAGTGCCCCAGAGGAACGAAGTCGCGATAGCTCAAGTGGGAGAGTAACGGCGTATCAAGCCAGAGGTCGTGGGTTCGAATCCCGCTCGTGACATTGACTTTTTTATCTTACCTAAAAACCAGAATTAAGTGAATGATATTAATTAGTCCAGCGGACCACAAAAACTAGAGAATGTACTATTTTTATTCATAATTGGTATTTAAAATAGGCCCTGAAAATCGAAGGTCGAAAATAATGCAGATAACAATTGAAATATTTCGTGATTAAAAATTTCTCATACATACTTTAAAAAGTAATTATGAAGACTATATACCATTAAATTTGATACTACGCTAGTATATTCAATATAACATCCAGCTGTTCTAAACAAAAAGGCAAAATAATAAAAACAAATTTGAACTATTGTTCCTGTTAGTTCTGTAAAATTATTATTATATAATTTAAAAAAATATTAGGAAGAACGTATGTAGGTTAAGAATTACTGTGCTTTGTTTAAATCTTGATATTTTCTCCTTTGGTCTACTAGGTGATAAACTTGTAATTTGGTCCTTACCAATCTCGGCCGGTCTGTACGTGATGTTTCAGCATTTCACCATCATCAGTGTGCCTGTCTGATTGTAGGAGTCGGCATTTTATTTTTTCATAAGTGCTGTAGTGGATCGAATCTTAGATTTTTATTGATTCTGAATATCCAGTTTGTTATCATCGTCTTTTTCTTTTGTAATTGGTACAGTATGACGAATTGTGTAAAATTTGTAAATGATTGTAATTTGTGTGTTCGTTTAATTATTAGTGTTAAATGTATGTGTCTATATGTACACACAGAAGAAAAATATCTTCAATTTATTGGAATCTATTTCATCTTGAATATATTTAATATTCATTTTAACCGAGTTGAGCAATATTAACAGCAACATTTATAACATGGTAAAATTTAAAAAAAGTTGGGTACTAGAAAATCTTTTGTTGCATAATTAATCCCAAATCTTATTAGATGAATTTGATGCTTTATAATGGAACTTAATACTACTGAATTTTAGAAACCAAAAAGTAATTATTTTTATCGAACTAATTCATTTGTCAATGTAAAGTGAGCTATTAGGTGACCAACAAGTACAAATCGAGTCGTTTTACTCTTTGGTCACGCAAGGTCTCATTCTTCATTGGTGATGTGGCAAAATTACATGCTTTAGCCAATTGTGCGTAATACACATTGTCTTCACTTTCGATTGCATATTCTTTTAATTGTAAAATTGTTCATAAAGTAAAATGATGTGTTTGAATATTTTAAAATAATTAAAATAATGCTTCTGTCGATTCTTTTTAAGTAATCTCGTATTAGAAAGTTGTTCGACTAATGACAACAGTTTTAATTAGTTGTATTTATGCTGGAAGTTTTGATCATCGTTAATTGATTAAAATACATATATATAATATTTAGAAAAATCAAAGAGAAATATTCAAACTTATTGTCCTAAAAAATTAGAAATTATGAAATTAATTATAAAATTAAATTATAATTATAAAAATTAAAATTATATAACAATGTATATCGTATAAAAAAATAGTATCTTCCAAAGAACCAACGAAAATTTTAGTTCACTGCTGGTAACTTTGCTTATTGCACACATTAGACGTCGATTTTGTTTATTATGCTGTAATTGGTGTGAAAAAGTTAAATGAAGAAAACGATATGTATTAATTTGCACACAGAATATAGTGAGTGAGAGGTGAACAGATATAGTCAATCAAAAGGCGATAGATTATTTACTCATTCAATAAATATGTTAATCTGCTGAAGTAAAAGATCTGTAGAGCGCTAAAAAAAGATGGATTGGATATATTAATAAATTAGATAAATAGATAGAATGAGAGGATGAAAATTGGAGATAGATAAAGAGAGAGTGAGAGAGATAGAGATATAGAGATAGATATAGAGATAGAGAGATATAGAGATAGATAGAAAGGGAGAGTGAGAGTGAGAGGGAGAGAGATAAAGATATAAAGATAGATAGATAGAGATAAAGAGACAGAGATATAAAGATAGATATAGATAGATAGATATATAGAGATAGAGAGATAGATAGAGAGAGAGAGAGAGTGAGAAAGAGAGAGATGGAGATATAGAGATAGATAGAGAGAGAGATATAGAGAAAAATAGAGATAGAGAAATAAAGAAAGAGAGTGAGAGTGAGAGAGATAGAGATATAGAGATATATAGATAGAAATAGAGAGATAGAGATAGTTAGAGATAAAGAGATAGACAGGGAGAGAGTGAGAAAGAGAGAGATGGAGATATAGGGATAGATAGATAGAGATAAATAGAGATAGAGAGAGAGATTGAGATATGGAGAAAAATAGAGATAGAGAAATAAAGAGAGATAGAGATAAAAAAATAGAGAGAGAGAGAGAGAGAGTGAGAGAGATTGAGGTAGAGATAGAGATAGATAGATAGATAGATAGAGATAGATAGAGAAGAGAGAGAGAGAGAGAGAGAGAGAGTGAGAGAGAGAGAGCTACTTTGTAAGTATTTTCAATAATATGTATGTATTTTACTCTTTAGCAAATATATTCTTTCTTTACACCAGCCAATCATTTGTACTTCAACTTTCTTACATATATAAGTACTATTACTTACAGAAATATAGGCAGAGTGAGTGTGGTGTTAAGTGATGGTCCTAATTAATAGATAGATAAAAATATAAATAGGGAGAGAATCAGTGTCACGAGGGAAGGTAGTAAGAAAAGAAATAGATGGATGTATTAGATCGATAAATAGATAGACAGATTAGATAGATAGACTGAAAGAGTGTGAGAGATAAAAACAGAGGGGAAAAGAAAGAGGAAGTTAGAAATGTAGGCGGAATAAGTTTTCGTGTGTAAGTGTAAGTGATTGATCGAATTAGAATTGATCGAATAGAAAGATAGATTAATAGGTAAATAGATAAATAGAAGGAGTGAGGGAGAGAAGGAGCTATAAATGTAGAGACTGATAAATAAATATTGGCAGATTGGCAAATAATTAATCTCTGTGTATCTTGATCAAACGTGTTGGCGATACCCTAATTTTCGAGAAGATAACGACAACCTACTCTGTTCTTAGTATTCGAAGGTCGTAAACTCTGGCTACCCAAGACTGGAGATCAGATCGGAAAAAGCTTTGGTAGTTATAATCTTCCATATTTCGACCTATTAGCTTCTTATGAATGACTCGAAAAAACTTCTGTTTTTATACTAATAGATTGAACGGATTGTGTAAATTGTTTGTAATCCGGTGATTACTATGCGTGTACCAAATATCGTTCAAATGAGACAGAAACAAAATTCACGAAAATATCTAACCCCACCCTGTTTATTGATCTGTTATCCAACTAAATATGGTATTTTTAGCAAAGGGATTTCTTTTACAAGATTAATAAGACAGCAAAAGCAACCTTCCGTTGGTAACAATTGTGACACAGAAGATTCGTAACATAGGGTTCAAACACCAATGAAGTTTTAAATGTACAGTACGAAAAAGTTGAAAGTGCGCACGTCGATTTTTCTAATTTATTTTCTGATGTTGATGCGTAGATATTGAATTCCCAATTAGAGCGGTTTACGGAAACGTAAGGATTGTTAGGGTTGCGCCTACTGCAGTCAGTTCGAAAGGGGCAGGTTTAGCCCGAAGATGCTTGTTACTGTCTTCGTAACTGAATACCCGGGGATAACGAGAGGTTTGGTGACCTTCTGAAACCGATACCCATCAAAACTGGACATGTTTTTTTCTCTCTCACTCCAGCATAGGCTCCCTGAATCTAAAATTAAATAAATTTCCTCCACGAGGAAGCCGTGCAGTTTACAAACTGCTCCCGGGCACGTCAAGCGATAAACCGATTTCAGGATGTTATCAAGAATCGTAAATCCAACACGGTTCTCTAATAGCCATCGACCGTATATAAATTAATTTTTATCTTTTGTTCTGAATAGCTTTATTGAGCTTGATTTGCTGCTCGGTGTAGACTGTTTGTCCCCTTTCCGGCAAAACGAGAGGCCATTAACATTAAATGTAGAGGATTTTCATTGCGATAAAAATCAGAATAATACCAACGACTATAAACAAAGTGACAAATCGCGAATTCTAGACATGAATGGCTTTTCAACTGAGGATTTATGTTAGCATATTTTATACGGTAAATTAAGTCTCGAACTGCGCAAAAACATAAGCCTTTTCCTAGCTGTTTTGCGTTTTACGATGAAAATGTTTTTTATTTTATTTTCTTAACGGAACTCGGCATTACCATACTGTAAGGTTTAGGTAAATCCTCCGCAAAAAAGAAACCACTACCTCCAATTCATTTTATTAATAATCTATCATGGCCATAATTGTGATCTAAAATTATTAAGATCTGATTGAGAAAAAGTTTAGTCAACCATATCAGTATTGACTGTATAATGATACATAACTTACAAATTAATCTACATTAATAACATTACCAAGAAAGTAAAGAATCGAAAATAAGTTCGTCAAAAATCTAGGTATCTTTTCAGTTTCACGATCACTCTCTCCCTCTCGCTCACTCTCTCTCACTCTCTCTCTCACTCTCTCTCTTTCTCTCTTTCACTTAATTACATTCTCACTCGCCTGCTATGTCCTCTCTCTTGTTCTCTCTTTCTCACTTTCTCTCCTGCTCTCGCCTTATCTCTTTCAATCGCCTTCTGACTTAATCTCTTTCTTTCTTTCTCTTTTTCATCTCTCCCTCCCGTTATTTTTGCTGCTCTCACTCACTCTCCCTTTCTTTCTTGCCTTCTATTTTTCTTTCTCTCATTTTCTCACATCCGCTCCCTCTCTCTTTCTATTTATCTATCTTTCTCTATATTTATCTGTCTCTATCTCTATCTATCTATGTCCCGCGTGTTGCTCTCTCTTTCTCTCCCTCTCCCGCTCTCACTCTCTGTCACTTTCTCTCATTCTTTTCCCCTCTCTCATAATTTATCTATTCATCTAACTTCCTATCTATCCATCAATATTTCTGTTTCTATCTAGATCCATTTCATAAATACAAGAGACTCTGACTTTATTTGTATATCTTCATTTTTCACTCACTCTTCTTCACCCTTTTTTCTCTTTCTTTCTCACCCTCTCTACCTCTATCTTTCTCTTTTTATTGATCTTTCTCTCTGTCTTCCTCAATCTTTACTCTCTCTCTCTCTCTCTCTCTCTCTCTCTCACTCTCTCTCTCTCTCTCTCTCTCTCTTTCTCTTTATCTCTCTCTTCATCTATCTAACTATGTAGATATCAGTCAAGCAATCAATCTATCTATTTGTCTATCTATCTCTTTTTCATTTTTTTACACTTTTCTCACAGTTACAATAATCGGTTTTACGACTCTGTTTGTTATTCTTCATGTTTTCCAAAGATCATTGATTTCCAGGTAAGCGAGAAACGTAGTGGTGACAAGAAAGTGGCTGCTTGGGAAACCAGGACGGTCTTGTTGTCATTCTTTTTAAGGAAATACACCTGTGACTTTTCGTAAGTGAACCCTTTTACGCTTGAAAATCGCCAGTTTTTCAGGTGCACTCTTATTGTCTGGAGCCTTCTGGGCAGTTATGACAGGGCAGAGGCTTAATGACTTTCTTTGTGTCAATACTGTTAAAAGGGGATTTTATGGCCTAGGGTTTCTTCGGAGCAGGTCATTTCTACCCAATTACCCCATGATCCGGTTTGAATGTTGAAACCACTCTGCACCCCTGATTTATTTTTTCGAACGATCTCCATACGTACATATTAAAATTGTGGAATACAAAGAAGGCGATAAGATAAAAAAATCTCCAGAGAGATTTTCCGAGGGTGGCGAACAACCCCCGCGTACATTTGTCAAGGAAGCTCTGATAAAAATCAGCATCCCCGACTGTGTGCTAACGACGTTGACGGGCATCGTTGACAAACACGGATCCGAGGTGCCAAGTGTCGGGCAGAAATATAGATGGGTGAATTATGCTAACCCACCCACTCCCTGGGGGTAAATGAGGCTTGCTCGCCCAGCCCACATATTTAGCGTCTCTCAGCCCAGTATTTACGGTACGACTTCCTGACTCCCGGGGGATGAAATTTGTCTCTCGAGCCTTGGGGGAGGAAATTATTGCCCGGCCTGAGTTTAATACGTGACTCCCCCCCCCCGTGCAAGTGCTCCGATCTCCCTCCTAAGAGCCACCCTACTACCATTCAACCCTTACGGGAAATTTACGGGCATTGTGAATCGGAGAAGCGAAGAATTGGGCCTCATGTATACCAAAACAGTGGAGTAAAAACTTTTGCCCATAAAACATCCCCCATCTTCGATATTCACAACCCTAATGCATTTTTATTTTAACAATATTTTATTTTAAACTGATTACATATTATTTTAGGGATTTCATTCTTATCCTCCAAATTTATTTAAAAAATTATGTTCATATGAACCTGCCCATGAAGTTGTTAAGAACATAGTTATTTGTAAACCAAATTGATTTTTTTAAGTTTTCATTTGATGATACCTCATTTGTGAATAGCTTATTTATTAAAAAACATTCGTAATTGCTTTTCGATTTTGTTTACTTTGGCAAAGCAATTGTAAAAAATATATTACAATCGACAACAAAATTACGAAATTGAATTCTTACCATGAATGTATTCATTAGCGCGACAAAGCTACACTGAGTATGCGTAAACATAGGTAAGGTCAATGGAAACCTCACTATTTTTGTCTCCTGAGGGGACTCGTTTTCTATTGAGAGATTTTTGTAATATTTTTTCTTTCAATCCTCAGAGGTTAACAGACATAATTAATATTACAACCTAGTAAATAAGTAATTTTTAAAAAACTACAATAAACTAATATACATAAATAGTTTGTTTTTTCTGTTCTTAAATCTTTCACATCACAGTTTCAGTTGTGTGGATAAGTGTTCGTGCTTCTAGGAATACGGTATATAATAATTAATTTTCTGAAAGTTTTTAACTTTTTTATAAGCTAGGAGACAACATTGGAGATAATAGGAAAATCCAAACGTTTTAACTTATGAAATAAAATTAAATACAAATTCTACTTCTTTTGTTTGATTATTGTTGGCTTTTTCGTGTTTTTTATACTTGTATATCATTGCATTTAAAACCAGAAAATCACAAATATCAACATTGAGATTTTTTTTGTCAATATATTTTGGCCTATGAGAAGAGACAGTCAACAGGGCTGCCTGGAGAATCTGAATTCATTTTAATTTAAATTACAATAATCTGTATATCTTTATCTATATGTTTTCGGGTATCAAAATAGATTATTTAAATTGATTTATAATTTTTATGTAAAGTGTGGTTAATATGGCACTTGAGCTACGTGACTTCGTCCCCCAGGCACCAACTCATCAACTGCACCTACAATATTTTCTTCCAAATTACCCTCTTTTTGAAAAATATTCATATTTCGTGCAATAGAATTCGATTTTCGACTAACCTAAATTGGTCGCGGGGAGATGTTAGTGAAGTGTTGTTCCTTCAGTAATTATGATACTTTGATATTAATCCATATGTTTTTAGTTGGTCCTAGTTAACCAAAGTGACCTCACTGACCGATTCTTCATGTCATCGAAGGCCATTCCCTCTCTTCATATTTTCCTATCCATACTGGTGTTCCTCAGGGTAGCGTTCTGGCCCCTACACTGTACCAGGTTTTCACAGCTGACATGCCATCTCATCCCGAAACCCCACATTCACATTTGCAGACGATACGGCAATTCTCTCTATCAACTCCGACCTTGTCATTTCCACTCAAAACCTCCAACAACACCTCATACTACTAGAGTCTTGGTGTAAAAAGAAAAGGATAAAATTTAACACAGACAAATCCACCCACATTACTTTCACTCTTCGTAAAAAGATCTCCCCCCCCTTTTTTTCTTAAACAATATTCCCCTCCCTACTGCGGACAAGGTGCGGTACCTCGGATTGTACATCGACAAACGCCTGACGTGGAATCCTCACACAAGACTGAAACGTCAGGAGGTTATGACACGATTTAGAGTTCTTGCACGACTTCTTGACAAACGCTCTAATTTACCTCTCAAAAATAAAAGGCTGCTTTACAACACCATAGTTAAGCCGATTTGGACTTACGGACTGGAAGTGTGGGGTTCAGCCAAACATTCCGATATCCACCGCATTCAAACTGCCCAGTCTATAATACTACGAAAAATCCTAGATGCTCCATTTTATGTATCGAACCAAACTACACATACAGATTTACATATTCCTTTCGTACAAGATGAAATACGTTTCCGTTACCGTAAATTTCATAAAAACTCCCAACTAACGTAAACCAACACAACAGAAACCTCGCATCCCGACGAATCTCCTCAAACCCTCCCCCCCGACTGAAGAGACAATGGACGCGAGATCTCCTAGGAAGTGATGGTGATGACAGTGAAAGTGATAATGACACACGAATCAATTGAACAAACAATATCATTGGAACATTGGAGGACCAATGGTGTTTTCTCCCCTCTTGGTTTTAATTTTGTCTTGTTTTAATTACCTTGCTCACTGTTAGTTATTACCTACTTTAAGGTAGTAATGTACTACTACTACAAAAAAAAAAAAAAAAAAAAAAAAAAAAAAAAAAAAAAAAAAAAAAAAAAAAAAAAAAAAAAAAAAAAAAAAAAAAAACCAGCAGCAGGGAATTGAGCCGAAGGTCGTGAGTTCGATTACCGCTACTGACACAAATTTTTTACCTCAACTACACTTTACATAAAAATCATAAATTGATTTACATAACCTTTATACATTTTATCGTACCAGAACTTCTGGTTTATATTTGATAAATGTTTAATACAAGTACTGATTAATATAGAAAGAAAAATTTAAAAACATGACTACAATAAAAATAAGTAAAAAACAAAAATTCAGAAGTGGTCTTTAAATATAAAACTACAATATTTGGCAAAAGATTTGATTGATTCATGTCAGAAAAGTAATTGATAAACTTTTGCATAAATGTATTTATGCTGAGAAAAAATGTTATTTACGCTTCGGTGTGAACGATTTGATGGGTCGATGCCACGCCAAGGTCTGCATTTCACAGCAATTGCGTATTCCTTTGAATAGGCGTGATGAGAAGGCGTCGTGCAATATCAATATCATCCATCCCACATAAATCAGAGATGTGAAACAGGGCGATGAGGTAAATTGTCACCGCTAATGCGGAAGAGGCATCCGCATGTCGACATATGCCCGGGCGGCCGACGGATTTACATCTGAATTTGATTAGAGGTATTGACCGGCCCCCGAATGCAAATCCGTTATATTGAAGCCATGCAAACACCGTCGTCTAATTGAAATACATCCCTGATCCTTATTTATATCTCGGCTTAGCCCTGAATGTCAGGCCGAGTTTAAACGGACGCATTGTCTCGTCCAATGAACGGTGATAATGAACGTAACTAAGGATTATACCGAGGGATGTTAGTATTCATCAGAGATGATACAAAAAAGGATATGCATAAAATATCAATTCGCGTCAGAACAAGTTGACTCATATATAGATTTAATTCTTGAATGCTAACAAAATCAATTATCTTCACCACCGCCTGGACCAACTGATTGCTCTACTATTTGGCACCTTCATTCTATAAAATCGGACCCTTAATATTTCTAAATAAAATAAGCCAAGTAATTCAATAGACCAATATCTCAAAAAATAATCACAAAGAATAATTATGGAAGGTATTGATTGAGATAAAAAGTCAGTGTCACGAGCGCGATTCGAACCGACCACNAGATGCAAACTACAGACCATTAAGTTTAGTGCCATCTAGATCATCATCAACCAGTAGAACAAGGGGTTTTTGGAAAGATTTATGACAACTTACCATTTACAAGTACTTTAAATAGTAAAGTACCAACTGAAGATTTATTTAGAACGTAATTTTTATTTACTCAATGTCAATACCGTGCATGAACCTATAATTTCTCTCCTGGTAGTTTGGTGGGCTGGATTTTTCTCGGTCTTATCCGTACCACTAGAGAAGTTTGGTTCCAGAGGCTATCGACAAAAAGGTCATTTCAGTACATTACGCATACAATTTTACCAGAAGAACACTCACCTCTCACTCATCCTTAAATACATATTTAAACACACTTCAGACAAAAATTACCACCCAACTGATTTTTTTCATTTTCTCGATAAAAGAATATTCTGCCCTTAATTTGTTTCATTGTTTTTGTAAATAAATTTATGGTTATGCTATTTCTTCAACTGGGAGTGTCAATAAGACGTAAACACACTTAATCCTTAATCCAAATCAAGGGTAACAAATTTTGCAATGTTTAATTTTTAGGGAATTTAAAATGTTTTTTCAGTCTCATTTGAATTCTGAAGAAATAAACTGTTTACTTTTCATCTTTGTATTTCTTTTTAAACTTAAAAATGCCACTTAGTGCTGAGGATGTTGCGCGTGGTGTGGCACTTCTGATGATGGATGCCTAGCGGCTATTGCCATCTTAGCTCCCTACGAAACACTGCGAGAAACTATTAGATGTTTTCGAGAAACTGGGTCCTACCATACAAGGCCCGGTACTGGACGCCCCTAGGGTAACAGAACCTCAAGATGACTGTTTTTTCACTTTGAGAATTTTGCGAAGCCGTCACCTTACTGCTGTTCAAACAATTCATCAGCTCCATGAAGTTCGAGGTGTCCAAATTTGTGAACGCACTGCTCGAAGAAGATTAAATCAGTATGAACTGATGGCTTTTCGCCCCGTAAAAGGACCAGAATTGATCTTTGGACGAGTGTTTTGCTATACTTTTTACAGATGCGTGTAAACTTTCTCTACCATCTCCAGGAAAGAGAGTGGAGAAGGCGAAAGGTACGAAGTAATTTTTCCCAGAGCCAATCTTTTCAACGTAGCTCAGTGATTGGTGGGAATTTGAATGAAGAGTCGTACAGAGTTGGTTGTTGTTCGTGGTGGGTCTTAGACTGCCACTCCTTCTGAGGATGAAATACTGAAACATCACGAATTGCCTATCCTCGTTGATAATGCACGTCCATATGTCGCTCGCATAGTATTATAACCACTTTCAAATTGGAGCGCGAGTGCACGAGAGTTCGCTTGATGCACGGCGGCTCCGGCAGACGAGGAAGGGTGGCGAGGAGAAAGGTGGCTTGTCATTTTTTATGGTTTGCGCTCTCGTTATTTTTCCCCGGGGACGACAAGTGGACGCTTTCTGGATTCAGCAGCCTTTTTTACGGAGGGAAGAGATCTTTCTGGACGTCGGACTGCACAACCGGCTTCATACGAGTTCGACAACTATTTGCCTTGGACTTTCAACGAGCTGCAGGGTAATCACTTGTCCAGAGAACATTTTATTTTCATTTGTTCACTTTTGTCAATTGATTTCCTTTATTGCCGGCACAATGTTTTTTTTTGTTTTCTTAATTTTTTATAAAAAGGCCTTAATCAGTATTGTTCATTTTTAAATATAGAAAAAACACTTATTTGTATTAGTTTATTTTAATTAAAAAAAAGGGAATTTAATCTGTTTGTTCATTTTTATTTTTTCAAAAAATAGAAAAAAAGGTGTTCATTTGTATTTAATTGCTGTGGTTATTTTTATTTCATCTCAAAAGGCCTGAAACAATTGTCCTGATCCCACCACGATAATTTTATAAGATTTTTTAATTTTTATTTTTGTTTTAAATATGTATTGTATTTTATAGTATAAACGTACCTTCAACAGCATAACATCAGCGTCTTAGCCCAGCCAGATTTGAACCTCATCGAAGATTTATGGGATAACCTCAAAAGACGAATAAGAGCAGGACCATAACTTCCTAAGGTCTTGAAAAGACTATTTGTGAAGATTGGGCTAACCTCCAGCAAAGAGACCTTTCCTAACTGGTTGAAAGTATGCCGGGGCGTCTTCGAGATTTAATTAAGGCAAGAAGAGGAAATACGCGAAAGTGAAATGTTAATTAAAAATCTAAAACAATATTAAAATTAATTTTATCTCTCCGACTTTTTTAATTTTGTTTTTTCATTTTCAGTAGCAATTTACTTTTTTTCTGTTTTCTAAATTAAACGTTAAAAACCGTGAAACTTTGATTATCATATACAAATATTTAAAAATCAAGTTACATTATAAGTGGGCGGAATTTTTTGGCTGTCCGAGTATATGGTACTCGATATTCCTCGGTAGCGGGTGGTTAAGGCCTCAGCCTCTGGCTAGTAGATTCCGCGAGTTCGATTCTCACCGGTACCTCTGAACTTTTTTCTGACGACTTACGGTGCCGGTGGCCTTAATGAAAATTAACACGACTCCCTCCAATCGAAAATTTGGGGTGGGATCAGATCTTAGGACCGTGAATTTGGTCCCGACACCCTTCGAAAATGAATTTCTTAGATGAAAGAATTGCGAGCCGTCAAAATGGAGACAGGAAGGAGTACATTAAGCCCTATAGAGCTGGAGTGCTCAGTGGGCTTCTCCAATTACTGGTATTCACCAGTGTAAAAAAAATTGTGCAACATTACTATGTACGTAATAGTAAAATCTTCTATGTAAAGCTGAGGAGGGCCAGTTTACAAGCTTTCGGGAATAAAAACTAGGGGAGTTCAGAAAAATAAAGGAAAATACTCCTCTTTCGGCCAAAAATCGGAATATGGGGCCAAAAGATTCGCTGCCACTCGATCAATATACTCATATCGCATTTTTCACTCTCTATAAGGAGCCAATGACACCATTTCAATAGGTGGACTGAGCAATAATCTCTACATACCGGAGAAGTACATAGGCTTTGGCCAAAAGTAAATTTTCGTGTTTCAACCACGTATGACGATTCACAGGCGGATTAGTATGACCGATGCTTGTTTTGCGGTTTAGGCAATCTTGGGCCGCCTACCCACCAGCTTATTGACGCGCACGAGCATCTTGGACGTCCCGGTCCACTGACGCTGCCACTTTTTCTTTTACATTCTCTTCATTGCTCATTTATCGTCAGCAGTTCGGATCGCATTATTTAGGTCCAAAGGCTGTAATTGCAAAACTATTACCGTGTTTTGGAGATGCTCCGAACAAAAGCACAACGAAAAAATCCAGTTAGAATCTGTCCTATAAAGCTCACAACGCAGGCAGGGAGTCCGGTACTCAGGTAGGTAAGCTCTTGTTGAAAATGAAAAAGCTTTCGATTTTATATCATGATAACGTGTTTGATTCATTGAATAGAGTTGGACTAAACCGTAGCTATGTCCCAATACTAGAAGCTTTCTGCCAGGATAGTCACGCTCATATAATCCTATATGACATAGATCCTTATTTCTATTTGGAAAGAGGGGTCAAACAAGACGATCCGATTTCAGCCGACCTATTCAATTTCTCATTGAAAAACACATTTCGAAACGTACATTGGTAACAAACGACTTTCAGAATTGATATTCACAGACCACATGGTCCTGTTGGTCAGTTCTTCTGAAATATTACGAGACATGAATAACAAAAAATCAATTTGAAAGAGGAAAGCAGCAAGGTTTGTATGTGAATAAATGAGCAAAAAACAACTGTGATGTGCCTAAAGCCGCAAGGTGCAAAAAACCGTCTTAACTCGGTATTTAATTCAACAAATCACTACCTAAATGGAACAATAAAAGACAAATAATTAGGTAGTCCCTTTAAAAACGCAAACAACTACATGAAACAAAAAGGGAGAAAGCTCAAGCCCTTCGATCCGCCCGTGCTTGGCCACTCTCAATCTGATTACAACCCAACGTGCTGTTCAAAGAAGAATAAAAATGAATAAGACTGAGAGAGAATCTTAAGAGTGGCGACATAAGTGAGCAGGTAGGAATAAAAAATATCCAATACGAAAATAGAAGTTCTTGTCGTACAGCTAGATTCAAAGACGACTGATGGGCGAAAGTAATAATTTTTTTGACATCATATTGCAGGATGAGTAAAGAGTGCCCCAAAATCAACGATAAGTAAAAGTAATCTCAGATTTCATGGGACTATGTTGGAGGTCGAGTATTTCTATACTAATGGAGGGAGCAGTTTATGAAACCCAATCAAATATTTCGAAGCGTTTAGGAGATCAATCAGATAGAGCAAGGGAGTATAGCAGCAATTTGACTTTTTTTAACATATTCAGTATAATACCTAGATAAAAAATAATTATAAAAAAAGGATATAGATAGATAAAGAGAGATAGGTATAAAAAAGATAAGGCTAGAGAGAGAGAAACAAAAAAAAAGATTGAGAGAGAGAGAGAGAGAGAGAGAGAGAGAGAGAGAGAGAGAGAGAGAGAAAATAAATTATACACCGAGAAATAAAGAAAGGGTAAAAAAGTGGAAAAGAAAGGGAGAGTGAGAAAGAAAAAGAGCGAGAAAAAAAGAGAGATGGAAGAGAAAGAAAGAAGAGAGAAGGAAGAGAGAGAAAGAGAGAAGGAGAGAAGAGCGAGAAACAAAAAAGAAAGAGAGAGAGAGAGAGAGAGGAAATTATATACCGAGAAATTAAGAGAATGAAATGAGAGAAGAGAAATTAAAAATGGTGTGTGTGTGTATGTATGTGTGTACGTTTGAGTAAGAGAAAGGTAAACAAATACAGTGATAGAAAGAAAGAGAGAAGAAGAGTGGAAAAGAAAGAGGGAGAGTGGGAAAGAGAAAGAGTGAGAGAAAGAAAAGTGAGAAGAAGAGTGGGAAAGAAAAGAGCGAGAAAAAAGAGAGTTGAAGAGAAAGAAAGGAGAGAGAAGGAAGAGAGAGAAAGAGAGAAGGAGAGAGAGAACGAGAAACAAAGAAGAAAGAGAGAGGAAATTATATACCGAGAAATTAAGAGAATGAAATGAGAGAAGAGAAATTAAAAATGGTGTGTGTGTGTGTACGTTTGAGTAAGAGAAAGGTAAATAAATACAGTGATATAAAGAAAGAGGGAAGAAGAGATGGGAAGAAAGAGGGTGAATGGGAAAGAGAAAGAGGGAGAGAAGGAGAAGAGAGACAGGCAGAGAGAGAAAAGGGAGAGAGAGATAGAGTAAGAGAGGAAAATAAATTATTTAATAAGAAAATAAGAAAGGAGGATTTGAAAATGGTGCGTGTGCATACGGGTCAGAAAAGAAATATTGATAAATACACATATCGAAAGAAAGAGAAAAAAGGTGCAGTGAAAAAGAAAGACAGCGAGTGAGAGGGGTAAAAAGAAGGAGAAATCAGATTATCAGATCACTGCAAATTATGCTTCTAATAATTTAAAATAAATAGATAAATCTGTTTATTATACATCAAATCCTCTTTCTTTTTTGACTCTGTGTAGGTAAAATTTTTGTTCGCAAAATAAAACCTGTGCTAATCTATATTACAACAAGCAATAACTTGGGTGATTTATTTTAAAGTTATTTGTATCATAATTTCTATTGATTTAAAAGAGGGATTACATTACATTTTTGTTGTTCGGTATATTAAAATTTGTTGAAATCCCTTTGTTTTTGTCAATAGTATTAAAAATAGAATAAATTTTGAATCTAAGAGAAATTAAATAATAAAATAACGTAAAAATGTAGATGGATTGGTTGAGAGACGGAAACTTGGTCGACGGTCATATGTATCTATCTCTCTTGGAAATTGGTAAACCATGCATGATACCGGATAAAATATGTTTTCAACCCTCAGAACACATTTATCAACCATATACACGACCAGTATTTTCATATTTCATTTGGACCAAAAACATATAAACTTTTAATCTTGCATTATTTACATTTGCTTAGTAATTTTATTGATTGTTGAATAACATGTTTGTCAAGAGATACTTGCAATTATGAGATAAAAAGTAATTACGTGTTATGAAATCATTACTGGCTTTTATTTATTTTTTCTTCTGGGACATAGAATTTTCAGAAAGGTCTGCCCGACTCCCCATAAACAATGGATATTCAAATCCGCTTAGAGATTTCAGGACGTCCATTAAGGAAAATTGTGAGTCTTAGCTAAGTTAATCAAGTTTCCGTCCTTTGTGGCATCGTCTTAAAAGCTGCTCAGGGCGAATTAATAATTCTTAGCCAGCCTCGGGCGCCAATCTGCTAATGCATGCACGCACTTTGATCTCATTTCGCCTCCTTGTTTTCCCGGCGATGCACATCACGTACCATGAATTAGTCAAGACGCTACTTAGCTGCTCGTATTAATTCGGGGCGATAATCACCTTAATTGCTAATTGAGTAAAATTCGTCAAGTCGAAACATACGTCTTGCCTACGCGTCGTTAATGTGTTTAGGCATAAACTTAGAATATTCATGAAAATATTCTCAGGTTCGGCGTATAGGAGATAGTGTACAAAGATTAAAAGGTACTTCATTTCATTAAAAAACAAATTTAAAATACGTAACAAATATATAAATGTACCAACAGAAATAACACTAAATTTATATTCATTAATGTTTCTTATTTCTCTCTTCTCTCTCTCTCTCTCTCTCTCTCTCTCTCTCTCTCTCTCTCCCTCTCCTCTTATTATCTACTCACGCCTCCGCTCTCTTTCGCTCTTCTTCATTTCCTCTCTCTCGCTGTCTTTCTTTTCTATTCTGTCCCTTTTCTATGAGTTCCTCAAGGAAGTAATTTATCAGCGTTGCTTTCATTTTACTCATCACACAAGTTTTCACATGTTTTAAAGATGTCAAGAGCAGGATGTTCGCAGACGACCTTCAAGCATATTGTTCAGGTAACAAAGAAAGCATACATCTAATGTTTGAAAAAATGAATAATGATTTGAAAGACCTAAACATATGGTGTGGACAACAAGCAGCTAATAAACTATGATAAATGTCAAGCAATGCTGATAGGACATGGAAGAAATTTGAACTGTATAAATGTTGAAATTGAAATTGAAATTTATTTTTATTTACAAAATATATACAGTATTTACAAAGAATTAAAAGACTGGCTTCAGGCTTCCTGCCTATATACCTGATCTGATGTAAAAAAGAATTAATTTAAACGTATCTCAATATTAACACAGAGGAAAAAATTAAATAAAAAAACCTTTACGTTATATAGTTAATTTACAGCAAAATGTGCTTCACTCTTTTGTACTTATATTTTTTGTAAAGTGTCTGCAAGGAGGCAGCTTCATAGTTAACAATATTTCTAATATTAGTGTATTCACTAAGTTCACAAGCTTTGCAAAATCTGGATGTTATACTGTGGACCTGTGTAGAGACACTAGTCATCTCCAATACTGAATGCATGTAGTCTATTGGCGTCCACCTGTAAAAGGAACCAATCAGTCTTAAGCATTTGTTCTGCACAACCTGCAACTTCCTGTCGTTGGAGATACATGTATTAGACCAGACAGGAACCGCATACAACAGCATGGGCCGAATATACACATAATAAATTAACTTTTTATTAAATATACTCAGATCAGAGTGTCTATTTAACAACGGAAATAAATTGCAGATCAGAGCCACTCCTCTATCGCATACCGTGTTGATGTGCTTGGTGAACGTAGCTTTTAGTCCAGCATCAAACATTCCTTCCTACATGTGAATTGTCTTATTTTGCCACCCGAATAAAAATAGGCCTTGCGAGGTTGACACACGGACACTTACTTACTTTTGTGCCAAAGCCCGTGTATGCGTCCGGCATGCAGAGAATGGTTGTCCGATGTGTCCCACTTAATCGAAGGGTGTGATTCCTTGGTTCCCCTGTTCCGATTCTTGGATGAAACGAGGTAGTTCTGTTGTATAAATTAATAATAGTTGTGTATACCTTGCTTGTGTTGAGGGTGAATGTATTTATTAGCGTGACTGTGTAATTTGAGTGGGTCGATGGCGGAATATCGAGTACCCCATCCACCCTCAATGAGGTTAGTTGTAAAATATTTGTAAAGGTGTTGAAGGTGAATGTATTTATTAGTGTGAATGTGTGACATGAGAACCTCGATAGTGGAATATTGAGTACCCCATCCACCCTCAATATGTTAGTTAGACGTAGCTGATGATAGGACCTGGAGCCCAACCTCAGTGCCAGGACGGATAAGACTGAGGTCTGCCCACGGAGACTGCCAACACCCGGTGTAGGTGATTTTCAAGTCTGTCGGCAACTTACTTAAATAGCAAAACCTGGAATAGCTAGTGGACTACGGGAAGCGAATAGGCTCAACTCGGCACATGTTTGTATGTACATATGCATACAACCTACCTGTGCTGATTTTATATATATATATATATATACACACAACGAAATACAAATCTTATTTTGCCACAACTTGATAAAAAAAGTATTAGTAAAAAAAATTGTTTTTTTTAATCTATCAAAGCTTAATGAATGTTCTTATGTGTAATGATTTTTTTAATGAATTCTTTTATTTTAATTTAAAAAAAAATCATCAATGCTCATGTTAATTTGAAATACCATGGTCATACATATTTACGACACGATGTAGTTATAATTCCATAAAAATATAATATCTTCAGCCTAAGTGTAGCTACCTAAGAAAATTCAGGCCACACACCGAGTGATGTCAAATCAGACCACGCCCGTTCTAAAGGGAATATTTGACCCAGTGGGTAGCAAAGTTTTACAACACGTGTAAAACTACCATTTGAACCGAGGGCGGCTGATTTACGACCGTGAAGTGCCCTGGGAGGCTTTTGTGTCTTCATATCGAAAAGCTGAGCCTTACCGCCCCGATGAAGGCTAAGTGAATGAAGGGGAATTTACAACCCCCGTTTAGCCCCTGCCCCCGCTGTTTTCGGCCTCCCTCGGCCACGTGGGAGTTCGGAGAAGAAAAGGAGCCGACTACCACACATGAGAATTGGCAAATGTTTAAAAGAGGCCTCCTTTTCTCCGTCGTAGAAGTTAAAAAAAGGAACTGGAACCTCTTTCCAAGATTAGTTTTTCCAAACACAATGCGATTGAAAGAGAAATGCGCAATAAAAGCAACCACACTCAACAGTCCATATATAACAAAAAGTCACCTTAAACCTAGAAAACGTAGGACTCTAAATTCAATAATTTATTAATTTTGATTGAAAGAGAAATGCGCAATAAAAGCAACCACAGCCAACAGTCCATATATAACAAAAAATCACGTTAAACCTAGAAAACGAAGGACCCTAAATTCAATATTTTATTAATTTTCTTATGACTAATCAACTCAATCAAGAATTTTATTATTTTCGTGGATTAAAATAGTACTTTTTATTTAGTTACTTCTTATTCTAAATATGTTAACGTGTGCAGCATATAGATTACTTGTATTGCTAGTTCTTACTTATGAACAAAAAGGATTGATTGATTTTTTCAAATAACTGAAGGTAAGTAACAACTTTCACAGAATTTGTTTAAAAGTGAAAATGATTTTGATCGAATTTGATCCTGCTTTGAACACCTGTCGAACCTTTTCTTTCAAAATTAAGTTCTTTCTTACTTTGTAATTGTTATGCGACATTTCCAATATGTAATAATGTTAATGCCTAACGTTAATAGAATTTACGAAATATCACATTTGCACTAGACCGTACAAATTGCGACTGTGCGTTACTTCCGAAATAGTATGCTTGCACCACAAAATTTTTTCGAGTTTAACATATTTAGCATAATTTATCTGACTAACCGTACTGTTCATATAAGATAAACTTATTTGTTTGAATCACAAATCCAAACGATAGGCTTTTAGATTTTGTGTTTTGTTCACTAAATCCTTTTTTTTAATTTGAACGAATTATGTAAAGTTCAAATACACCAATATAATGTACTTTAAAGGGAGGGAGAGAGAAAGAGAGAGAGAGAGAGAGAGAGAGAGAGAGAGAGAGAGAGAGAGGAAAAGAAAGGTAGAATGTGAGTAGAAGAGGTAAATAGAGATAGGAGGGAGAGACAAGGGCGATAATGAGCAAGAGAGTGAGTGAGAGTGCTGATAAAGAAATGATAAATAGAACAGAAAGAGATTAGAGAAATGGGAAAAGATATAGCAATGTGTTAAAATAGATTATTTTATGTTATATTGTAATGTGAACATACAATAAGAGAAGGAAAGAGAGCGAGGGTGGAAGGGAGAATGTTTTCATGAATAATGTTTTATTTACAAATAGAAAGACAAATACAGAGTGAAAGAGAGAGAGCGAGAGAGAAGGTGGGCGTGAGATAATAGGAGGGAGAGAGAGAGAAAGAAAGAAAGAAAGAGAGAGAGAGAGAGTGAGAGAGAGTATGGGAGGGGGAGAGAGAAGTTGGGCGTGAGATTAAAGGAGGGAGGGTGAGATAGTGAGTAAGCGAGAGCGAGAGTTAGAAGTATTAGGGAGCGAGATAAGGGAGAAGGAGAAAGGGTAAAATAAAGACTTTTTAATTCGACTTAGCTATATTTCTAAACTGTGTTAATTGATTTATATTATTTTTTAGCTCGACATGTATTTCTGGCTAGTTTGTACTATTCATAATTAACATTTCAAGGGTTAGTACAGTAGTAGCCGTCCTGTACACACACACACACACACACACACACACACACACACACACACACACACAAATTCTCACTTTTTCACTTCCTCTCACCCTTTCGCTTCCTCTCACCTTTCCTCCCTTTCACTCACTCACGCACAAGCATGCGCACACACGTACGACTCGTGCCAAGAATATCATATTTATTTACATGTCATCAATATCAACGATGGGAAAGGCATAANTCTCTCTCTCTCTCTCTCTCTAGTTATTATTTCTGGTCTCACTCACTTTCCCTTTCTTTCTCGCCTTCTCTCTTTCTTCCTCTCATATCCGCTCCCTCTCACTCTCTCTCTTTCTCTCTATCTATCAATCTAATTATCTCTGTATCTCTCTCTCTGGTTATTTTTTTTGCTTTTACTCACTCTCCCTTTCTTTCTCCCCCTCTCGCCTGTTTCTTTTTCTCTCACATTCTCTCTCTCTCTCTCTCTCTCTCTCTCTGTCTGTCTCTCACTCTCTATCTATCTATCTATCTAACCATCTCGCTATATATCTATCAATCTGTCTGACGTTATTTTTTCTGCTCTTACTTACTCTCCCTTTCTTTCTCGCCTTCTCTCTTTCTTCCTCTCATATCCGCTCCCTCCCCCCTCTCTCTCTCTTTCTCTTTCTTTCTCTCTATCTATCTATCTAATTAGTTCTCTATCTCTCTATCTCTCGTTATTTTTTTTTGTTTTTACTCACTCTCCCTTTCTTTCTCCCCTTCTCTCTTTCTTTCTCTCACATCCGCTCTCTCATATCTCTATCTCTCTATAGATCTATCTATCACACTCTCGTTATTTTTTCTGCTCATACTGACTTTCCTTTTCTTTCTCGGCTTCTCTCTTTCTTTCTCTCACATCCGCTCTTTCTTTCTCTCACATCCGCTCTTTCTTTCTCTCACATCCGCTCTCTCTTTCTCTATCTATCTATCTCTATTTCCATCTATCTATCTAGCTTGTATCATTCCATCTATCTTTCTATATATCAGTCTTACTGTTTGTATTACAATAGTCTTTATAAAGAATGCTTTCATAACCTAAACATAGTGGAGTTTAACGTTTTTATAGTACTGTTTACAAAAGTTTATAGGATTTTTAATTATGATTAAACAATGCATAAGAATAGTGCTATATTATGAATTCTACATCAAACGGTAAAGTATAGAATATTACTTTTGTAATTTATAGACACGGTTAACATTTAAAGTTTTGTTCATATCCAGATGTCTGATATCATAAAAATTCATGACGCCAAGAGGGAGATCTTTTGGGCGATTTGCAGTTAAAGTTTCCATTTCATCACTGATTTTCCCGTCAATTTGCCTTCTCCGAGTTCGAATGGCCGGGGTCTGGTACATGCAGAATGCAATGCGGACCCGTTGAATTAACTACGGCCGCAGCTGTCAGTCACAGATAGAGCCATAACCCGCAGGGAAGCAATAACTTCCGTCCTCCTATCATTCTTTTTTTTATTTAGCATTCTCCTATAAGATTGCAAGCAGTCGGGGTTAATACATACCTTATACGTTGTTGGCTTTTGCATATAAATAAAATATTTATGTCCCCCTTTGTAAGTGACACTGGTTTACATAAAACACATGTGGCGCTCTTTAACTGAAATAATAAATTTATACTCAAAACCGAAATCTTTCTCCAACTAATTGAACATTTCTAACTACACTTTTACTTTATAGACAGTATAAAAGCAAAAATTAAATTTGAACAACAATAATTTCACAAAAAAAATTATATCATCAAACCTTTCATTCCTCTTACTCATTAACAGTTTTAAACAAGACCCTATTTTTAAAATATACACGTCATTATAAAATTAAACTAGTTTCCTTTTTTAAACATATTTTTACATGTATGATTATTATGAAATAATTGAAATGATGATTTTATTGATTGTATGACAATATTTATTTTATTTCACTTATATCAAGTTATTTCACTTGTATCAAGATATTTATTTTTTATGTAAGTAATTAATTAAAATAAAGTTTTAACAAACTAATTCAATTTTGCACAAATGCAAGAGACCACGACGTTGTCCAAAATAAGTTATAATTTTTCCTTACATATCGGACTGGTGAAATAATTTTGCGTTGTTCTCAGATTAAAATACCCTTTTGAAATATGCTATAAAAAAATTGTTTTCTATTTAAAAGACAAAAGTTGTTTGACAGAACCCTGCAATACCTTCGAAAAAAGGGGGATTTGGGTGTGAAACATAATCTCTCATCTGTTTTCCTCGATCGTAAAAGTAGCTAAGACAAAATTTTAAATAGCAAACCCTTACATTTTAGCGTAGAAATTATATGCGTAATCAAATCTCTAATTTCACAAAATTAATTGTTTATAATTATTATAAATTTCGAATTGCACCCGATATGTTTACTTGATTTTATACAAATTGATTTCTTTGTTAAACCATAAAAAAGAAGAAATTTGGTTAAAAATTAACAAAATTATAGTTGTTTGGCAAAAAAACCGAATCCAAGTTTTTTTTGCCAAACAACTCTAATTTTGTTAATTATTATTATTTTATCTTGTTATTTTATTATAATATATTATTATTTTATCTTGTTTTTCATATTTATTACACTCTTATCAATATACAGCTGGTCAAACTGGGAATCACCAGAAGACCACCATTTGTAAATTAAGAGATTGGTAAAATTTCGGTAATTCCGATTATAAAAATTCCCGATTTGATTACGTATTAAATTTATTTGCCAAAAATTAAGGACAATTACTGTTTAAAATTTCGATCTATCTAATCTTGATATTGAGAAAAAGGGGTGTAACATTACGTTTAAGATACCCTGTATAAACTAATTTAAAAATGGGTGAACAGGTATTTTTCACTCTATGAGATTGTTTTTATTGTTTTAGAAAAACATGGAAATAGCAATGAGATATCATTTTTGTTGCTTTTATTAATTATATATAATTGAAAAGTAATGTAAAGAAATTCCAATAATACAACAGGGCTAAACGTCCAATTACAATTGAAATGCTAAGCCAGGTTTCGAACCAAGATCCGGAAGCGTGGCAAATACAAGTCAGATGCTCTTCCTATTCGGCCACGGAAGTCTTTGTTATGCATGTACGATTTTAACATATGCATGTTTTGAGGCTGAACGGACGATTTTTTCGCGCATTACCGATTGTGCGTTTACCCGGTTGTGCGCATTGGTTTACTAAGGTTAGGGTTAGGATTGAGTTGGTTTAGATTAGGCTGGATTAGGTTAGGCCAGAAATGATAATGATAGGTAGAGTGACGGGTTAAATTTGAGGTTATGGTTATGATTAGGCTGGGGGCTGGGATTAGGGATGCGTTTAGGGGTCGTGTAATCGACTGGTAAGGTGTCCAACATTGTCTTCGACTCTGAACTTCAATTTATGAAGAAGTTCAATCTCACACAGATGCAGTTTTTGCTAACAAGAAGAGAGTTTCCGGGATAAAGTTGCAATAGTGTTACTGTCCGTTGGAAATCTTGAGAAACAGAAATCTGAAGCAATTTGTTAAAAAGTTAATGACGTCAATTTGAAGACATCTTTAAGATCATTTGTAATTGTTCCTCTATTATATCTCCCATTCAGTCTCTGCAGCGACATTTTTTTAATATGCCTTTTATTAATAAATTCATTCCACAAAAATTCATTAACTTCCACCATATACTGTCCCACCATCCAAAACTACCTGGATAAGCGATCCCATGTCTCTAATTCTATATGGCCCGTTGGCTTCTTTTCAGAAAATAGTAACGTTACCAACTAGTTAAATAATAGAAGATACAGAAACATCGCCTTAGTTGTTGATTTGATTTTGTTTGTAAAAATCAACCTAATCTTCTTGAATAAGCCTGACAAATGGCACAATAACCTAAAGTACGAAGGAACAATGATAGGACAAAATGTATTTCTGATGTACATAGAATTAAGAACAATTTGTTACTATTATAATACAACATCAAAATAGTGACATCCAAAACAGGTTTTTGATAACTTAAATAATGTTCGACAGATTTAGAAAGTTTTATAACATTTACAATTTAACTTTTCGCGTTTAAATGACAAAGAGAAAGTACAAGAAACATAACATACACATGCTATAGAAGTGACAACACCTAAAATAAAGTACTTCTGGGTACTTCCGACTCCCAAAATATGCCTATCACTCACAAAAAATATTAAAAGTAACACCTCATAGTATGTATACGCCAAAGAATTCTTAGAACTACTAAGCAAACTACCATATCCTTTTGCTATACAGATCGGTCCAAACGCTATACAAGAACAGGAGCCAGTGTAGTTTGTGACAGTAGGAAGTACATGTTCTCATTCCCAAATTAAGGTAGCAGTTATACTTCGCTGATTACCCTAAGCAAATGTCTAAACATAATAGTGCCATCATATGATAAAATAGCCATATGAACAGATTCACTTTCAGCACTTTTATCAATAAAAAGTAAATTTATTGATAAACCTACCATTCAAGACATACTTTTTATCTCTCAGACATCTACACTCAATAAGAACTGATGTATTTTTTATATGGATATGCCATTGAAACGAACTAGCAGACCAAGCTGCTAAAGTGGCCTTCGAGAGTGGCTTACCAATAACAACAGTGCCACATGAAGACGTAGTAAGCGTTATTAAAACAAAAATTTGGTTATCATGGCAACAAATATGGATCAATGTAACGGACAACAAGCTAAAAGAAATAAAAAGAAGTGTGAGTCCTTGGAAAAGATCAATTAAACAATCTAGATTTGGAGAAATTGTGTTAAGAAGACTAAGAATTGGCCATACTCGTCTTGGTATATACCACTCATGGTTATTTGATGTCACAAGACCTACCACCCGATTGTCAAAATTGTGAAGAAATGCTAACTGAAAAACACTTACTAATAGACTGCCCTAGCTATAACTGCAAAAAAACGTTAAATATATCAAATATTAGTAAATAAAAAAGAGAACATTTTCAATTTTTATGAGTTAATAGCCTAGCTAATAAAATTTAATTTTCATTATAAATAGTATCTATCAAAGGCGGATATGACCCTAGTAGTTGATCGCCTTTATAAAAAAAAAGTTTAGCATTTCTGATTTTCGATGTTATTTCATTTTAATTGGCACTTTAATTAACGCTAGTGGCCAGTGGCTTGTTTATGTTGATTTACTATTTTGTCGTTTATTTGGGTTTGCTTTCATCCTCTCAATAAGCAGGAGTTTATTCAGCCGATAAATTGATTTACGTTTGCCCTCTCTAGCGCAATAGATAAAGATCTAGAATTCGCTACGCAGATTTTCAGAGCATAGTCCATAGATTAATCATGGCCGATTGGTTGAGATAAATTGACCGGCGACTAGGGGTGATGTCAATTTTAATTTCAGCCGATGGGCTAGTTCAATAGTGATTCAGATCAATCGAAGTTACTAGTTGTCCGGCTTCGGCACTTATTGTCTATTCGATTGTATCTCGGTTTGTTTCTGATCGTACAAGTCCGGCCCGTTGTCATTTTTCACTATCTCTATTCCCTCTTGACATGCTCTATTGTTGAAATAAATTATAAATTTTAACCTATTGTGTAGTTCATTTGTCAAATAATTGCCAATGGTATCGATTTTGCGATTATGAGAATTTGGACGGGATTAAAGGTCATCGGCAGTGAATATTTTTTAACTGATAACGCACCCAAATATAATTTAGGGTATACAAAAATAATTGATAAATTTACATGTAGTGTTGGTTTTCTGAATTTTTCAAGTAATGTGTGGTGATTAATGGCCGTTTGTCGATGATTAATCCGAAATCGTGAGATGCGGTCTGGTGAGATGTAGGTTTCAGAAAAACATTTTCTTTATCTTGCCAACTTTTCGATCTTTATTGAGATCATCTTCAGGGCCTGGGATTTACAAACATTGTTTACATTTAACAAAAACATGTGGGATGTGGTAAAAAGTGAATTTATATAATAAATATTTTTTTATATATTCAATCATTTCTACTCACTAAAAGTGTTTGTTTTCTGCGTAATTGTGCCATTATTGCGTGTCGTGTTGAGAGTGCCAGTGAGATATTTCTGTTTTATGTTTATATACGTTGGATTTTGAAGGGGTGGGGAAGGAAGTCGGTATAAATCGAAACGTTGGCAGGATAAAGAAAATGTTTTTCTGAAACCTACATCTCACCAGATCGCATCTCACGATTTCTGAATAACAATTGTTCCAGAAACTCATTACTGTTATATTGATAAAGTCAGCGTATTGAAGCCTCCCTTTGCTGATTGTTATGGTTTCGAATCAATTCACAACAAACGGCTTGGACGGCCAATAAAGGGCCCTGTTCAGGAGGAACACCGGCCGCAATATCCGCTATTTGCGCAACCGGTTAATTTCCACAAGTGCCATCGGTCCCCTTCGAGACGCGAAGGGCCGTCTTAAGTGGTACTCGGCGTGACATCCGTCCTCGAACTATGAGATGTGACATCGGGAACGTTCTCGTTAATTATCCGAGCCTTAACTCAATCTCCACGAGGCCGTTGCGTGGCATTATTAAACTCCTCGCTTCCGTAAACTCACGGCTAATTGGCAATACGGGGGCGAAGACGAGGGCCAAGAACAATTGGTGTTCCTATCCCTTCAACCCCTCGGGCACAAAATTCTAATCAATCTTAAAACTGGGTACAAACCCCGTTTACTTAAAATAGGAAAATTGCCAAATTATGACTGTCAAAAATGGATCAGAAATTTAAAATTTCGAACGGAATTTAATAAAAACTCATGAACCACAAAATAACCTTGAAGAAAAGATTATAATTAAAAAATTAAAGCAATGGATAAACTTTTAGTACAATACAATTGAACATGACTTTGTAAAACATCAGATAATACTACATACTAAAAAAAAACATAAACAAATAATATTGTTTTGAAACATTTAATTCTGAATGGAAAAATATCTCACTGAGAATTAACGACCAGTGATGATTAACATTTAATTATTGGGATCAGGTATTTACTCCAAAATTAAATAGTCGTATCTTTTTTGGGATTTTTATTAAGCCCTCCTCTGTGATATTTAACTAAAAAACAAATAAAAATAAAAGTGGCACGTTCAGGTATTTGTTATTGTTTTGTACTTATGTTCTTACTTTATATATTATTAATGTTTTACATTTTAACTAATAAATTTTTAATTAATAAAGATTATTTATAGTCAATCGTAACCGTGACACTTGGACAAATAAACACACAAAAAGAGGACTTGGAATGGGTAATGCAACATCAGCCATACTGGCGGAAGTGTTTTTCCAAAATTTTGAAGAAAAACACACCCATGAAATTATGACGAAACATAATATCACACACATGTACGGTAGAATATAAATGATGAATGGTGAAGTGAGTGCGGTGTTCAGTCCTTTTGAAAAGAGGAGGTAAGGTGTTTTCAACGTTCCGGATTTCGAGCTTTTAACTCATCATCAGTTTGATGGAGTTCTACAACCACGTCTCTCGACAAGAATTGCAAAAGTGATCCCTCCGATACCCCCGCCAACGCGACGTTCCGTGTGTATGTTTTTGTAGGTCATTTTGGTTATAATTTTGTTGTCCGTATTTAAGTTGTAGCCGTTATTATGTGCGATTGGTTTTTAATTTGTAGCTATCGTGAGGAGCCGTCAGAAAACGACTTCAAGAAATTATAACAACCGGTCATTGAAAAACACACATTGTTTTTAACATATTCAATAATTCACTAGTTTTCGTGGTCCACTTGACCAATTTATTTCAACTAAAAACCTTAATTAATTGAAAGATATTCAATAATGTTACAGTCATGAAAACTTGTAGCCGATATAAATAAAATGGCAATAATTTCTATACGGCTGTTCCAGTAGGGGTTGATTTTAATAATAATTTAATTAGTCTGAATTTAAATAATAAAATTATGGAGAGTATGTTTGAAAAAATATATGTTCTTCATTATTTTACTTTTTCTAATCCAGTGAATTTTTTCGGTCGCAAAAATTTATTTTCGTTCATGAAAAACTTTTTAATAATAAAGTTAAAAACATTTACTAAGGATATTTATATTCTAATTGGCGAATACCTCCTGCACTGTGTAACAAGTCATGTTATACATTTTATGTAAACAATTTATTACATCATTCATTGCAAAAATAAAAGAAATTAAATTTCTCTATTAGCTAGTGATAGAAAACATTGCTTTCTATAACATTTTTTATAAATATTAGGATTTACAAGAACAAATGCGTTATTAATATAATTTATTGTTTATAATATAAACGCTTCCATGCATTATAAGAATGCATGTTATGTAGAATCAAGATTCATATATCACAACAAAATTGATATAAATTCCTTACCCTTTTATGATCAATTTAATTTTTTTAAAGTGAAAGAAGAAAATTTTGAGAAGTAATATATTAATAAAATAATTATTTAAAAAATTACATACATTGTCAATAGTGAAATAAATTGAATGTATGCTGCTACCGCTAATTTGTAGAACTATGTTATTTGTTTATTTTTGCAATGTATACAATTATTTGTAAGCTTAATACTCCTGCTCTCAAGCACAAGTTAAACTTATTTTACATTACTTTGTTCTAAATATCTTTAATTTTTCTTTTTTTACATTTTTTCTTACATTTTTTCTTAACCCAGGCGTAAATTTATAGGCCGCGCCCAGGCTGCCGATGATGTGAGTGGCGGTGCAGGTCATCGCCAGTAAAAACCTATCATCTGCCGATTGCTGACAAACTGCAGAAAGTTGCCCTTCACTTGATGGCGGAAGGCTTAGAACGACTGCAAAAACACCAACGTATTCAAAGTGCAGCAAATAAATTCAATTTTGTCTTTTCGTCTTTATATAAATAAATGTGGTTCCCCTTTCTCCGCTGCTTACGATTTCCTATTTTGGACAATTTTAACTGTACTTTCTTGCTAGACGTCCGCCTTTAAGAGTCTGGCATTTAATTTTAGGGATTCAGCTGGTTAATTAACAGGGCTGTTTCCGACTTTGTTTTATTTCCGTCTGCTCAACTGTCAACCTACCCCAACCAATTCACGTAACGAGGGGCCTCCTGACGTGACCCTTGCCCCGAGACGAACCCGGGGAAAAACTCGAAAACCGTGCCCGAAAAGTTTTGACGGAAGAGGCAATACATCAGCGGTTCCTTGGGGTCTGTAATTGGGAAGAAGTTGTGTCCCGGAGGTCGAGGCCAGGACTCGTTCGGCGTTTTTCAATTGAAACTAATCACTCACACTTACCTACCGCATCCTCTAATTGTTCCTCAGAGCAATTAAGATAGCGCCCTATTTCCAATATTGTTAAGGGTGGCCGAAATAGGTTTTGAATTTACGACTTAGCCTTTGACAGGAGCAACTGTCAGACTTTTACTTAAACGAAACACATGTACGAATCAATAAAAATAAAATAATCATCCCACTCAATATTATCAGAGTTTATGTCGCGTTTTGAAGGTATTGGATCATTATCGATCATCACTGGACTCACTCCAACTCCTGCACCATCATCAGTACCTGTCTGTTTTGACAGAGTGACAGTAATTCACAGGCAGTGAGAGCATGGTCACCTCAGATTATTAACTAGCGATTCTAGATATTGAGCAGCTGTCAAGTCAAGTGTTGTAAATTAATTCAATATTATTGGGGGAGTTGAAGGAGATCGAGAGAGAGAGCGAGAGAGGGAGAGGGAGAGAGAGAGAGAAAGAGAGAAAACAAATGAAAGATTGGAAAATCAAAGGTTTTATTCTTAATAGAAAAAAAGGGTACGTCAATGTTAAAATGATTAACAAAAAGAAAAGAAATTATCGAAAGAAAAATTAAAAGAGTGTTAAAAATAGTGTGGGGTGTATGAATGATAAAGAGAGAGCTGTATGTACTGGAATTGACAGAAAGAGATAGGGAGAGAGTGAGAGAATGAAAAAATAAAGAGTGTATGAGAGAGAGCGAGAGAGAGTGAGAGAGCGAGAAAGAAAGTGAAAGGGAGAGGGGGGGATAGAGAATGAGAGAGTGAGTGAGGGATAGAAGTCAGCAAAGTGTGTGTGTTGAGTGTGAGGGAGAGATACAGCAATGACATTGACCGAAAAAGCGAGACAAATAAAAATATAGATACACAGAGAAGAAGGGTGAGGGAGTGAGAGTAAATGAGATTGAGACAGATATAAATCATGAACGAGAAAGAGAGAGAGAGATAGATAGAGAGAGAGATAGAGAGAGAGAGAGAGAGAAAGAACGAGAGAGGGAAGGTGAGAGGCAAGGTGAGAGAAGGCCGGCAGAAGATATATCACTTTCTGTGTAATTGTGTCATTCAAACACTTTGAGTGAGTAGAAATACTTTGATTGAATATAAAAAATATATTTTGCATTGTATAAATTCACTTTTCCACATCCAAAATGTAATTGTAATATGTAAACAATGTTTGTAAATCCCAGGCCCTGAAGATGATCTCAATAAAGATCGAAACGTTGGCACGATAAAGAAAATGTTTTTCTAATAACTATGTCACACCAGACCGCATCTCACCATCTTCAAATAATCATTAACGAACGCTGACTAAATACCACAGATTTCTACACGACAAGAACGAAAAACATGGGATTCTATGAACAGATTTCAACTACATAAGGACACCAAGGAAAAAGTATTCTGAAGGACATCGCCAACAGTGTGATGAAACTTGCATCGGCTATCAATCAGAGAACTTTTTTGTTGAAATGAAGAGAACACAATGCCCTGAAGATGATCTCAATAAAGATGGAAACATTGGCACGATAAAGAAAATGTTTTTCTAAAACCTTCGTCACACCAGACAGCATCTCACGATTTCTGAATAATTATCGATTAACGCTCACTAATCCCCACACGTTAATGATTATTTGGGTATTTCAGAAACCCTGAGATGCTGTCTGGTGTGACGAAGGTTTTAGAAAAACATTTTCTTTATCGTGCCAACGTTTCGATCTTTATTGAGCCCTGAAGATGATCTCAATAAAGATCGAAACGTTAGCACGATAAAGAAAATGTTTTTCTGTAACCTACATCACACCAGACCGCATCTCACGATTTCTGAATAATTATAATCATTAACGAACAGTCACTAAACGCCACAAAAAAAGTAACATATAAAGTTGTATATTCATAAAATGTACCTCCTGTACATTATTTCAATTTGGAATTATTTATCAATCCAGTTTTTATGTCAAGGGTATGCATGAAACTTTAAATACCATAATTTTCGAGGATTGGAAATTAAGTGAAAGCCTTGTTTTCTTCGGAAATATGGGCATAAATAGCAAATCTGAGTTTGTTAGATTCGGAATTATATAAGGTTTAGTTTAGTTTTAACACAATTTCATTTATATTTAAACTTACTTATTGTTACAGTATGTTTATTTTGAGTTTATCATCTTTTTTTAATGTGAAAGAAACATGGTTATTCGTTAAAATGGAAAATATCGTATTCTTATGAACTGCATGAAATGATCGATCATTTCTTCAGCGTACAGCCCCGTCTATCAAATGATTAGCGAAGTTAGAGAGATTATTGTGAATAAACAAAACAGTTTGTGTTTAGTGTAAGGTCATAATAACTATACAAACGGTGAAGATAAAACCTTGTTTTACTGGAAATGGGCTTGTATGGGTCATTTCTTCCCCTCAAACCCTAAGGATTTGTAGACGTTCCGCAGCCCTTTCCAAATAGACTTTCTTATTTATTATCCAGATCAGGGCAATTATTTACGATTTTCTCCGAATTGAATAAACACATCGTCCATTAGGCGGTTATTCCCACCCTCCTCACTCCTACCAATCTTTTAAGCCCCTTTCGGGACTTTGCAATCCGGCGGGTGATTTAGGACCGTCCCAGAGTGTGAATATCAAGTTATGTCCGGCCGGTTGCCTCTCAACAGCACATGGCTCAGTTGTGCCCTTTTATTTATTATTGTCCGCCAAGACTTTCGGCGGGGTCCCGGGACGCAATAAATTTTTACCAGCCTGTTTTCCCCGTTGTCCGAGCCATGATTTAGCGCTTATCCGCTGGGAGAAAGCGATCTCGATCAACATTTTTTTTCATCCCTACTTTTTTTTTTAAGGGATGTTTGCTACCGACTGCAGGTATCACATGTTAATAACAGTTGCCCGGGGAAATTACACTGCATGAAAACAGATCGGGTAATGACCCCCAGGCCCTTGTTAGATCAAAATTACTCCTAATACTTTTTAAACCGCCCCGCGTAATGGCCGATACCCGATACTCGACGGGAAAATGCTTTTTTTTCACTGTTCATCTTGTTTACTTGCTGTCCTGAATTATTCTGGAAACGAGGCAAAAAGGGTGTTATTTTACAAAATCTTTTTCCTCTAAAGCCATTTAGCCAAGAGCTTATTATAAAATGAACCTTGGCCCAATTCTAGGGTGTCTTGTAAATGTAATGAATTTAGAACAAAACAAAGTTAATTATATAAAGTTGTGAAATAGCATTGTCTGAAATTTTCGACAGGAAATTTTATTGTTCAATATCTAATATTATATAAAGCCATGTAGAAATTATTACTGTATAAAAATTAATACAATCCCAACGAATTGTAAATAGGATGATTATTCGGAGATCGTGAGATGCAGTCTGGTGTGACGCAGGTTTTAGAAAAACATTTCCTTTACCGTGCCAACATTTCGAACTTTATTGAGATCAGCTTCAAGGCTCAAAGTGTTTGTTTTCTGCGTAATTGTGCCATTATTGTATGTGTCCTGTGGCACTCTCAACACGACACACAAGAATGGCACAATTACGCAGAAAACAAACACTTTGAGCCCTGAAGCTGATCTCAATAAAGTTCGAAACATTGGCACGATAAAGGAAATGTTTTTCTAAAACCTGCGTCGTCACTAATCACTACACATTTATAAATAGGATGTTTTTTTAAAATTCTACAATAGTATATTTTGGTATCAATATATAGAAATCACAGAAAGATGATGTAGACATGGTTCTAGGAAATCTAAATTAACTAAATAATCATCTAATATTTATAATAGAAAAGGAAACGGATAGTATCGTGCACTTCTTAGATAGATCTGATATCCGAGCAGCCATTAAAGCATTAGCATGTAAAAGAATAACATCAAAATTAGACAGTGAATGCATCCAAAATCTCCAAAACGGGGGGAAACCCAGCAACCTAATGATATTTCGGGTGCCAGAGCACAGGGGAATTTTAGGTAATGAGAAAGCCGACAGTCTGGCCAGAAGAGGACCTGCAAGACCATACATAGGCCGCGAATCTATACTTAGGATAATAAAAACAAATGGAGAATCCTTCATCGCAGAATGGATGATCCAAACAAAACAAAAGGGGAACTGGATAAACTCTAGCGGTGCTAGACATAGTAAAGTTATGATGAAACAACCCTCACTAAGACTGGCAAAAACACTGCTGCAATTGGAGAGGGCTAAACTCAGAGAAGTGGTAGGACTACGAACCGGTCACTGGTATCTGAGAAAACATCTACACAACATGGGTATATACAGCGATGACCCCATTTGCAGATTATGTAATAAGAAGTAGGAAACAGCCAGCCGTATCATCTTCGAATGCGAAGGAACAGCTCAATGGAGATTTAACCTAACGTACGGAAAAAACTTAGAGAGTCAAATTGCAGCAGCGACAGCCAATGACCTGATAATTCTAAGAAGAATGATTGAGTCTATTGCAGTGAACTAAGGAACTAGGAAGGTACAATAAGTCAGAAGGCTGCAGTGCACAAACCCCGCTTCCTAGTATCCTTTTGTACCATACCCTACCATACTGTAGGGTCTGTCGCTGAATATACAGTTCGAGGTTATGTTCCTCTCTTCACTATGGCCCAACACAAATGGCAACTGAGGCAAAATCTGAGTAGTCCAAAGATGTTGATAACCCCAGTATACACTCAAAATACGAAAAAACTGACACTTCTATTTCGTCATTTATTTCAAACTATATTTATTTTTATCGCTGTATTAATTGCAATATACTTATTTTCTATATATATATAATTTATATATATATTTTTTTAATATATTTCTATATATATTTTACTATATATCCAAAGAATCCAAAATAAATATAATATAAATATGTTAGTGTACTGTAATAACGCATTAANCAAAATATATTTTATATTCAAACTCAATAAAAGATCGAAACGTTGGCACGATAAAGAAAATGTTTTTCTGATACCTACATCACTCCCGACCGCATCTCACGATATCTGAATAACTATTAATTACTAATTTTAATTTTTAATTATTTAATTACTAATTTTCATTTTTAATTAATTTCTAATTTTTAATTTGCAACGAAATATGTACATTTTATAAAATATTTTGATGTATCTATTCTACATAAAAAAGAAAACTACAATATAAAATATTGTAAAGCACATAAGAACATTAGTACTATTTGAAAAAAAAAAAAAAAAAAAAAAGTTTTGGACTTATTGATTGATCATTTTTGTCCCACCGATCCACGCTCTTTACAACTTGAATGGGTGGTTTGGCATTACAGCATAAATTGTAGAAAGTGAAATTTGTAATAAATAAATTTTTGACTTTTCCGATCATTTTTGTATGAGTGTCCTCGGTGGATTGGACTGTAAGTGCGTTTTACTTTTTCGACATCTTCAGTGTGTCTGTACGATTTCGGTGAAGGTAGAAAATCATCCGTATCGATCAAATCAATACACGGACCGAAGGAGGAGATTTTCTCCTTACACGTTTATACATAGAATTTATAATAAAACATGAATCTGGTAGGTAAAAAGCTGTAAGTGTGATCAATACGACTTATATTTCAAAGGTGAGATTGTAGTTGAACAAATGAGTTCTCGTATAATTAAAAAAAAATTCTTTTTTAATGTCTTGTTGGCGGACTGCAGTGAAATACACCCTTTGCTTCCTTTATAATTGAAATGGCGCACAATGAGACCAAGAGGAGCGAGTCTCGTTATCCATAAATTACATTACACTTTTTTCTCTCTCTCTCTCCGTCATATAAAAAAGTATGGCAAGGGTAAAAAAAATCATTATCGGGCCATAAGATCAAAGGAGTAAAAGTCGCTGAGTATTGTATAATTTGCACTCGGCTACTGTTGATTCTCGACCCGGTTCATAAAGCCCTTTCATCCCCGAAGAGAACAATTCACAATGGGCACTCATTATTTTCTTAACAGTATTATTATGCTTGTATCGGGCATCAAAGGGCGGGTCTTAACTTGCCTTTTGACGGATCCTCCAGGGTTTTTCTCTAATGGTTCCGGTATTTATTTCAATCTTTTTTTTCTTGCATTGGGACAGAAAGACAAGAGAGTATCGAACGAAATAACAAAGAAAAATGGCAAATTGCTGAATACAATTATGAAAAACTGCGCAGTAGGATTCTAATGAAGGACAGATTAAAAATTCTAAATTCTGGAATCTGTATATCTTAGTAACTTGTTAGGAGATTGTCAACTCTGTCGTTATCATGTTTTCTTTCAAGCGTTTTGATGAGGTAGAACAGGACAAGTGATCTTCACATTTTTTAACTGCTTACATTATTTCTTCACTATGTAAAAACAATCATTAAGATTGTCCGAAATAGAAAGTTAAAAATCTCTTCTCACACTAGCGTATTAAATTGTGACAATTAAAAATTTTAAAAAATTACGAATGTTCCCGTTTTCTGGATTTTATTCCCTCGTTATTGTTCAGA
This sequence comes from Cimex lectularius, assembly GCF_000648675.2. Classification (NCBI taxonomy): domain Eukaryota; kingdom Metazoa; phylum Arthropoda; class Insecta; order Hemiptera; family Cimicidae; genus Cimex; species Cimex lectularius. The sequence goes on from NW_019392653.1 coordinate 2,391,197, forward strand.
TGTTATATTTCCACTGTTATAATAATAATATAATGTTTTTTTAGTAACCTGCCACAAGAGATTCAAATTACACTCCCCCTTTTTTTTATTTATCCCTATATATATATACCTATCTCAATCAGTTGTTATTTGTTGTCTCTTTTTATTGGCTGTTACTTTTTCTTCTAATTCTTTTTTTAATTTATACCAAAAGATTTTATTATTTTTTTTAAATCAATCCCCCACTCCTTCTCAATTTCTTTTTAACTGTCCTTCCACCTTTGCCTTTCTACTTTCTCCTTTTCTATGTCTATCTCTCTATTTCTCTCTCACACACACACTTGCGCGCTAACTCTCTCTCCATCATTTGATATTTGTCTCTTTTTATTGTATATTTCTTTTTTCTAATACTTTTTTTAATTAATAGCAAAAGTTATCATTATGTTTTAAAAATATATCACCCCCTCACACTTTCTC